>NW_025154313.1:0-1425 GCF_004010195.1 Chiloscyllium plagiosum | reverse complement strand
GATATAGTCAGTGCTGTCTGGTCGATCATGGACATAGTCAGTGCTGTCTGGTAGATCATGGATCTCGTCAGTGCTGTCTTGTAGATCATGGATATAGTCAGTGCTATCTGGTAGATCATGGATATAGTCAGTGCTATCTGGTCGATCATGGATATAGCCAGTGCCGTCTGGTAGATCATGGATAAAGTCAGTGCTATCTGATAGATCATGGATATAGTCAGTGCTATCTGGTAGATCATGGGGGATATCGTCAGTGCTGTCTGGTAGATCATGGATATAGTCAGTGCTATCTGATAGATCATGGATATAGTCAGTGCTATCTGGGAGATCATCGATATAGTCAGTGCTATCTGGTAGATCATGGATATAGTCAGTGCTATCTTGTAGATCACGGATAAAGTCAGTGCTATCTGGTAGATCACGCATATAGTCAGTGCTATCTGATAGATCATGGATATAGTCAGTGCTATCTGGTAGATCATGGATATAGTCAGTGCTATCTGGTAGATCACGGATAAAGTCTGTGCTATCTGATAGATCATGGATATAGTCAGTGCTATCTGGTAGATCACGGATAAAGTCAGTGCTGTCTGGTAGATCATGGATATAGTCAGTGCTATCTGGTAGATCATGAATATAGTTAGTGCTGTCTGGTAGATCATGGATATAGTCAGTGCTATCTGGTAGATCATGGATATAGTCAGTGCTATCTGGTAGATCACGGATATCGTCAGTGCTGTCTGCTAGATCACGGTTATAGTCAGTGCAGTCTGGTGGATCATGGATATAGTCAGTGCTATCTGGTAGATCATGGATATAGTCAGTGCTATCTGGTAGATCATGGATATAGTCAGTGCTGTCTGGTAGATCACGGATAAAGTCAGTGCTATCTGGTAGATCATGGATAAAGTCAGTGCTATCTGGTAATTCACGGATAAAGTCAGTGCTAAATGGTAGATCATGGATAATGTCAGTGCTGTCGACTAGATCACAGTTAAAGTCAGTGATATCCTGTAGATCTGGGTTAAAATCAGTGCTATCTGGTAGATCACGGTTAAAGTCAGTGCTATCGGGTAGATCACGGATAAAGTCAGTGTTATCTGGTAGATCACGGATAAAGTCAATGCTATTTGGTAGATCATGGATAAAGTCATTGCGATCTAGTAGATCACGGATAAAGTCAGTACTATCTGGTAGATCATGGATAAAGTCAGTTCTGTCTACTAGATCACGGTTAAAGTCAGTGCTATCCGGTAGATCACGGTTAAAATCAGTGCTATCTGGTAGATCACGGTTAAAGTCAGTGCTATCTGGTAGATCACCGATAAAGTCAGTGCTATCTGGTCGATCACGGATATAGTCAGTGATGTCTGGTAGATCACAGATATAGTCAGTGCTGCCTGGTAGATCACGGATATAGTCAGT
>NW_025154312.1:0-1425 GCF_004010195.1 Chiloscyllium plagiosum | reverse complement strand
GTGCAGTGAGTCTGCAACAGTAATATGTAATTTGAGAGTCTGGAACAGCAGTGTGTGGACCGTGAGTCCTTGAACAGCAGTGTGTGGACAGTGAGTCTCACAGAGCAGTGTGGGCAGTGAGTGCTGAAACAGCAGTGTGTGGGCTGTGCGTCTGGAAAAGCAGTGTGTGGACATTGAGTCAGGAGCAGCCGTGTGTGTGCAGTGAGTCTGGAACTATAATATGTGTGCAGACAGTCTGTAACAGCAGTATGTGGGCAGTGAGTCAGGAAAAGCAGTATGTGGGTAGTGAGTCCAGCAACAGCACTGTGTGGGCAGTGAATCTGGAAGAGCAGTGTGTGGGCAGTGAGATTTGGAACAGCAGTGTTTGGGCAGTGGGTCTGGAGCAGCAGTGTGTGCGCAGTGAGTCTGCAACAGTAATATGTAATCTGAGAGTCTGGAACAGCAGTGTGTACGCAGTGAGTCCAGCAACAGCAGTATGTGGTCAGTTAGTCTGGAAGAGCAGTGTGTGGGCAGTGAGTCTGGAAAAGCAGTGTGTGGGCAGTGAGACCTGGAACAGCAGTATGTGGGCAGCGAGTCCAGTAACAGCAATGTGTGTGCAGTGAATCTCTCACAGCATTGTGTGGACCGTGAATCCTTGAACAGCAGTGTGTTGGCAATGAGTCTCACTGAGCAGTGTGTGGGCAGTGATTTTCAGGCAGCAGTGTGTGGTCAGTGAGTCCTGGAACAGCAGTGTGTGTGCAGTGATTCCTGGAACAGCAGAGTGTGTGCAGTGATTCAGGAAAAGAAGCGTGTGGGCAGTGCGACCTGGAAAAGCAGTGTGTGGGCAGAGCGACCTGGAACAGCAGTATGTGAGCAGTGAGTCCTGGAACAGCAGTGTGTGTGCCGTGGGTCTGGAACAAAAGTGTGTGGGCAGTGAATCCTGGAACAGCAGTGTGTGGGCAATGAGTTGGAACAGCATGGAGTGGCAGTGAGTCTCGATCAGCAGTGTGTGAGCAGTGAGTCCTTGAACAGCCGAGTGAGTCTGGATCATCAGTTTGAAGGCACTGGGTGTTGAACAGCAGTGTATGGGAATCATGTCTGGAGCAAAAGAGTATGGGCAGATGTTCTGGAATTACAGTGTGCAAGCAGTGAATCTGGAACTGCAACATGTGGGCAGTGAGTCCTGGAACAGCAATGAGTGTGCAGTGAGTCAGAAAAAGCAGTGTGTGGGCAGTGAGTCCTGGAATAACAGTGTGTGGGCATTGAGTCAGGAGCAGCCGTGTGTGTGCAGAGAGTCTGGAACAGTAATATGTGTGAAGAGAGTCTGGAACAGCAGTGTGGGCAGTGAGTCTGGAACAGCATTTTGTGGGCAGTGAGTCTGGAACAGCAGTGTTTGGGCAATGAGTCCTGAAACAGCAGTGTGTGGGCAGTGAGTCCTGAAATAGC
>NW_025154311.1:1296-1425 GCF_004010195.1 Chiloscyllium plagiosum | reverse complement strand
ACAGCCCAGCGAGTCACTGGATTAACAGTCCAGCGAGTCACTGGATTAACAGACCAGCGAGTCTCTAGAATAACAGTCCAGCGAGTCTCTAGAATAACAGTCCAGCGAGTCACTGGATTAACAGTCCAG
>NW_025154311.1:0-1092 GCF_004010195.1 Chiloscyllium plagiosum | reverse complement strand
GTTTAACAGTTCAGTGAGTCACTAGATTAACAGTCCAGCGAGTCTCTGGATTAACAGTCCAGCGAGTCACTAGATTAACAGTCCAGTGAGTCACTAGAATCACAGTCCAGCGAGTCTCTAGAATAACAGGCCAGCGAGTCTCTAGGATAACAGTCCAGCGAGTCTCTGGATTAACAGTCCAGCGAGTCTCTCGAATAATAGTCCAGTGAGTCTCTAGAATAACAGTCCAGCAAGTCTCCAGAATAACAGTCCAGCGAGTCACTAGATTAACAGTCCAGCGAGTCTCTAGAATAACAGTCCAGCGAGTCTGTGGATTAAAAGTCCAGCGAGTCAGTGGATTAACAGTCCAGTGAGACTGTGGATTAACAGTCCAGTGAGTCACTGGATTAACAGTCCAGTGAGTCACTGGATTAACAGTCCAGCGAGTCGCTAGATTAACAGTCCAGTGAGTCACTAGAAAAACAGCCCAGTGAGTCACTGGATTATCAATCCAGCGAGTCACCAGATTAACAGTCCAGTGAGTCACTGGATTAACAGTCCAGCGAGTCTCTAGAATAACAGTCCAGCGAGTCTGTGAATTAAAAGTCCAGCGAGTCACTGGATTAACAGTCCAGTGAGACTGTGGATTAACAGTCCAGTGAGTCACTGGATTAACAGTCCAGCGAGTCTGTAGATTAACAGTCCAGTGAGTCACTAGAAAAACAGCCCAGTGAGTCACTGGATTATCAGTCCAGCGAGTCACCAGATTAACAGTCCAGTAAATCACTGGATTAACAGTCCAGCGAGTCTCTAGAGTAACAGTCCAGTGAGTCTCCAGATTAACAGTCCAGCGAGTCACTGGATTAACAGTCCAGCGAGTCACTGGATTAACAGTCCAGCGAGTCACTGGATTAACGGTCCAGCGAGTCACTAGATTAACAGTCCAGCGAGTCACTAGATTAACAGTCCAGCGAGTCTCCAGATTAACAGTCCAGCGAGTCTCTAGAGTAACAGTCCAGCGAGACTCAGGATTAACAGTGCAGCGAGTCACTGGATTAACAGTCCAGCGAGTCACTGGATTAACAGTCCAGCGAGTCTCTGGATTAACAGTCC
>NW_025154310.1:0-1425 GCF_004010195.1 Chiloscyllium plagiosum | reverse complement strand
ACACAGGGACAGCTGTTCTCTATCATACACACAAGGAATACTGTTCTCTATAATATACACAGTGACTGCTGTTCTCTCTTCTCTATAATATACACAGGGAATGCTGTTCACTAAAATACACACAGGGACGGCTGTTCATTTTCATACACACAGGGACTGCTGTTCTCTATAATATACACAGGGACTGCTGTTCACTATAATATACTCAGGGATTGCTGTTCACTATGTAATACACACAGGGAATGCTGTTCACTATAATATACACAGGGACTGCTGTTCACTATAATACACACAGGGACTGCTGTTCTGTATAATACACACAAAGACTGCTGTTCTGTATAATACACACAAAGACTGCTGTTCACTATAATTTACACAGGGACTACTGTTCTCTATAATATACACAGGGACTGCTGCTCTCTATAATACACACAGGGACTGCTGTTCACTATAATATACACAGGGACTGCTGTTCCCTAAAAGACACACAGGAACTGCTGTTCACTATAATACACACAAGGCCTGGTGTTCTCTATAATATACACAGGGACTGCTGTTCTCTATAATATACACAGGGACTGCTGTTCTCCATAAGACACACAGGGACTGCTGTTCACGATAATACACACAAGGCCTGCTGTTCTCTATAATATACACAGGGACTGCTGTTCACTATAATACACACAGGGACTGCTGTTCACTATAATATACACAGGGTTTGCTGTTCTCTATAATATACACAGGGACTACTGTTCTCAATAATATACACAGGGATTGCTGTTCTCCATAAGACACAAAGGGACTGCTGATCACTATAATACACACAGGGACTGGTGTTCTCTATAATACACACAGGGACTGGTGTTCTCTATAATACACCGTGGACTGCTGTTCTCTATAATATACACAGGGACTACTGTTCGCAATAATATACACAGGGATTGCTGTTCTCCATAAGACACACAGGGACTGCTGATCACTATAATACACACAGGGACTGCTGTTCACTATAATACACACAGGGACTGCTGTTCTCTATAATATACACAGGGACTGCTGTTCTCCATAATACACACAGGGACTGCTGTTGACTATAATACACACAGGAACAGCTGTTCACTATAATACACACAGAGACTGCTGTTCTCAATAATACACACAGGGACTGGTGTTCTCTATAATACACCCGTGGACTGCTGTTCATTATAATGCACACAGTGACTGCTCTTCTCAATAATACACACTGGGACTGCTGTTATCTATAATTCAGCCGTGGACTGCTGTTCACTATAATACACACAGGGACTGCAGTTCTCTATAATATACACAGGGACTGCTGTTCTCTATAATGTACACAGGGACTGCTGTTCACTATAATACACACAGGAACTTCTGTTCACTATAATACACACAGGGACTGCTGTT
>NW_025154309.1:0-1425 GCF_004010195.1 Chiloscyllium plagiosum | reverse complement strand
TAGACAATGGTGACATCAAGATCAAAGCCAAAGTCTCGGAAATCTCCTCCCTGACTTCCCAGAGAATCCAAAGATAAATACCATCTGGTCCAGGGGACTTATCTATTCTCACGGTTTCCAGATTTGCTAACACCTCCTCCTTGTGAACCTCATTCACCTCGAGCCTTGTAGCCTGTATCTCAGTATTCTCCTCAATAACATTGCCTTTTTCTAGTGTAAATACTGACAGATATTCATTTCATGCTTCCCTATCCATCTCGGACTCTATGCACAACTTCCCACTACTATCCTTGATTGGTCCTAATCTTACTCTAGTCATTCTTTTATTCCTGATATACCTATTGGGTGTGTTATGGGATGTTATTGCATTGGAATAGTGCCTGAATGAAGTTGCTGTATCTGGTCAGTTACGTTTTCCAATAGTTATGTTATTCTAAATTCCGTTTTGTTTTGTTAAACTCTCGTGTTTAAGTAAATTCTGTTTTGCTGAAAGTTGAGTGGTCTGACCAGCTGTATCACAACTGGAATCGAGTCTTAGAATCATAGAGATGTACAGCATGGAAACAGACCCTTCAGTCCAACCCATCAATGCCGATCAGATATCCCAACCCAATCTAGTCCCACCTGCCAGCACCCGGCCCATATCCCTCCAAACCCTTCCTATTCATATACCCATCCCACTGCCTCTTAAAGGTTGCAATTGTACCAGCCTCCACCACTTCCTCTAGCAGCTCATTCCATACACGTACCATCCTGTGTGTGAAAAAGTTGCCCATTAGGTCTCTTTTATATCTTTCCCCTCTCACCCTAAATCTGTGCCCTCTAGTTCTGGACTCCCTGACCCCAGGGAATAGGCTTTGTCTATTTATCCTATCCATGCCCCTCATTGATTTTGTAAAACTCTATAAGATCAGCCCTCAGCCTCCGACACTCCTAGGAAAACAGCCCCAGCCTGTTCAGTCTCTCTCGATATCTCAAATCCTCCAACTCTGGCAACATCCTTGTAAATCTTTTCTGAACCCTTTCAAGTTGTACAACATCTTTCTGATAGGAAGGAGACCAGAATTGCACGCAATATTCTAACAGTGGCCAAACCAATGTCCTGGACAGCCACTACATGACCTCCCAACTCCTGTACTCACTGCTCTGACCAATAAAGGAAAGCATATCAAACACCTTCTTCACTATCCTATCTACCTGTGACACCACTTTCAAGGAGCGACGAACCTGCACTCCAAGGTCTCTTTGTTCAGCAACACTCCCGAGGACCTTACCACTAAGTGTATAAGAATATCGAGTTCACATCTGTCTTTAAAAGAATAAAACATTAGGGTCTAAGCTACTGCCTTCAAATATTTTGAGGTGGTTTGGCCTGGTCCATAACAATATGTCTCTGTGTGTTTGTCTGTGTCTGTGTTAACGCCA
>NW_025154308.1:0-1425 GCF_004010195.1 Chiloscyllium plagiosum | reverse complement strand
TCGTGTGGTTAAGGAGGTGTTTAACACACTTGTATTCATTGGTCAGACCTTTGAATATCGGAATTGGGACGTCATGTTGAAGTTGTACAGGATATCGGTGAGGCCTCTTCTGGAATACTGTGTCCATTCTGGACATCCTGCCCGCTCAATCCATAGGCACACCACCCTCTGGGTGAAAAAGCGGCCCTTTATGTCGCTTTTAAGTGTTCCCCTCTGTACCGCCTAGTTTTGGTCTCCCCACCCATAGGAAATACCTTAATTATTCACTTTGATATTACTGACCTTGATATTATTAAGCTGGAGAGGATTGAGCAGACATTAACCTGGATGTTGTTGGGAATGGAGGGAGTGAGCTAAAACGAGAGGCTGGATAGACTGGGACTCTTTTCAATGGAGAGTATGAGATTAAGGGGAACTTTACAGAGGTTTATAAAATAATGAGGGGTATAGATAAGCTGAAGGCTGATGTCTTTTCCCTAGAGTTGGGGATTCAAAACAGGGATATTTTAAGGTGTGAGGAAAAAGATTTACCGAAGTCAAGGAGAAGTAATTATTTTAGTCAGAATCTGGCTTATTGTGGAATGAACTCCCAGAGCAAGTGGTGAAAGCAGGGACAGTTACAACGTTTAAAGGACATTCAGATCAGTACATGGATAAGACATCCGTTTGGATGGTGCTGTGAGCAGCTGCCCACTCCCTCCCCCTCTCTGAATGAATCTCTGTTGGTTTTCACCCTCTGCCAATGCCGGTGCAGTGGCGTGGGGA
Organism: Chiloscyllium plagiosum; assembly: GCF_004010195.1. Taxonomy (NCBI): domain Eukaryota; kingdom Metazoa; phylum Chordata; class Chondrichthyes; order Orectolobiformes; family Hemiscylliidae; genus Chiloscyllium; species Chiloscyllium plagiosum. The sequence goes on along the minus strand of NW_025154308.1, from coordinate 660 downwards.
GGCCAGCAGAGGATGGGATTGCATTACTTTAAGCACCACAGAGACTGCCAAACCTGCCCCACACAGAGACACACAGATACACACACACGGGAATTGTCAGGGTGCGGCGTGAAGCTCATCTGGTAACTTAAACTAAATATAAAGAAATGTTCAATTTGCCTCGTAAACTGTTAAAATATGAGGGACAGAGAACACCCAAATTCCACTGTTTACATAATAACATCAATTTATTTTTTAATTCTGAAAGTGAACATTTTACATCAAGCATTCAGAATTCTGAGACCCCCTTTCTCTTAACTGCTTATTACCCCACTGCAACTCTATAATGATATACTGCTTCAATAAGACACTTAATAAAATTGCACTCATTTAATTTCAAAATCACACAGCAGCTGTTGTTTGTGTGTCTTCTTGGGGCTATAGGTCTCCCTGAGTCATCTTCTATCTTTTTACTGCGAATATATTCCATATGAAAAGGTACCTTTGATAGAGAGTGTTCTCTAATCTCTTGGATCTGTGTTGATGGCATTTACTCTGTCTTCAATTTTCTAAATGCCTGCATTTTTAATATGCACAACGTCGGATCATCTCATTGGTTCTACTTCCGAAAACCAATACATTCAAACCTGATTTGGTTTTAGTATCCTGGGGCATAATTTA
>NW_025154307.1:0-1425 GCF_004010195.1 Chiloscyllium plagiosum | reverse complement strand
TGCATTCCTCACTTTCTCCATCACGTTCCCCAGAATCTGCATTTCTCACTTTCACCATCACGTTCCCAGTATCTGCATTCCTCACTTTCTCCATCACATTACTCGGTATCTGCATTCCTCACTTTCTCTATCATGTTCCCATTATCTGCATTCCTCACATTCTGCATCGCTTTCCCCGTATCTGCATTCCTTACTGTCTCCGACACTTTCACCGGTGTCTGCATTCCTCACTTTCTCTATCACATTCCCCAGTATCTGCATTCCTCACTTTCTCCATCATTTTCCCAGTGTCTTCATTCCTCACTTTCTCCATCACGTTCCTCGGTGTCTGCATTCCTCGCTTTCGCCATCACTTTCCCAGTATCTGCATTCCTGACTTTGTCTATTACGTTCCCACTACCTGCAATCCTCACTTTCTTCATCACGTTCCCCAATACGTGCATTCCTCACTTTCTCCATCATATTACCCAATACCTGCATTCCTCACATTCCCCATCACATTCCCCAGTACCTGCAGTCCTCACTTTCCCCATCACATTCCCCAGTATCTGCATCCCTCACTTTCTCCATCACATTCCCAGTATCTGCATTCCTCACTTTCTCCATCATATTACACAATATCTGCATTCCTCACTTTCCCCTTCACATTCCCAAGTACCTGCAGTCCTCACTTTCTCCATCACGTTCCCCAGTATCTGCATTCCTCACTTTCTCCATCACATTCCCAGTATCTGCCTTCCTCACTTTCTCCATCACGTTCCCCGGTGTCTGCATTCCTCACTTTCTCCATCACGTTCCATTGAATCCGGATTCCTCACTTTGTCCATTACATTCCCCAGTATCTGGATTCCGCACTTTCTCCATCACATTCCCCGGTTTCAGCATTCCTCACTTTCTCCAACCCTTCCCAAGTATCTGCATTCCTCACTTTCTCCATCACATTCCCAGTATCTGCATTCCTCACTTTCTCCATCACTTTTTCACTATCTACATTCCTCACGTTCTCTAACACGTTCCCAGTATCTGCATTCCTCACTTTCTCCATCACACTTCCAGTATCTGCATTCCTCACTTTCTCCATCACATTCCCCAGTATCTGCATTACTCATTTTCTCCATCACATTCCCCAGTATCTGCATTCCTCACTTTCTCCATCACATTCCCCAGAATCTGCAGTCCTCACTTTCTCCATCACATTCCTCAATATCTGCATTCCTCACTTTCTCCATCACATTCCCGAGAAACTGCATTTCTCACTTTCTCCATCACGTTCCCAGAATCTGCATTCCTCACTTTCTCCATCACACTAACCGGTATCTGCATTCCTCACTTTCTCCATCACATGCCCCAGAATCTGCATTCCTCCCTTTCTCCACCATGTTCCCAGTATCTTCATTCCTCCCTTTCTCCATCACACTTCCAGTA
>NW_025154306.1:0-1425 GCF_004010195.1 Chiloscyllium plagiosum | reverse complement strand
GGAAGCCATTTTGAGATTGTGCACGGCATTACTCAATTCTCTTCTGGAGTACGATGCGTAGTTCTGGTCGCTTTGTTATAGCAAATATATTATTAAAGATGAAAGTTTTCAGATGAGAGTTACCAGGGTGTTGCGAGGAACACTTCACCTTCCGCCACTGGAAGCTACAGTAACACAACATGACCATTGAATTCACCAGTCTCCAAAATTTCAGTCCCAATCCAGATTCCAGATCAAACCCTCTGAATCAGATTCGCCTTGTCGAGTTGATTTCCCTGTCCATCTTCCCACCTATCCGCTCCTCATTTCCCAAAGATCTATCAATATCACCTCTGCCCTTCCCCCACGTTACACAACTTTCCCGATAACCACCCCACCACTTATTTCTCTCGCATCTCTCATCCCCTTCCCAGTCCTGAGGGAGGGTCCTACCTGAAATAACTTACTGTGCCTTTTCCACTGCCACACTTCATCTACACTGAATTCTCCAGCATCTGCAGTCCCCATTGTCTATTTGATCTAATTCTCTGTTCACATATTCATGCCGTCTGTCTATTATAGTCCCACGTTGTCTTAAGCACTTTCTTAACACAAATCATGCACGATAAATGTTCTATCAATATTTTGTTGATGCTGTAATGCCTGATCAGTAGGTACAGGGTCTATCTTTCCATTTATAATCAGAGAAGCCGGTTTATTTTCTGATAAACCTCTGCCATTGCTCCCGTACACAAGATAGATTGAACAGTTAGACACAATTTAACTACCAGCTCCAGCATTCCTTCCCCCAGTCACCCTCGCTTATCCAATCCAGAATGTGTAAATTGTAATCATTATTTTGAAATTAATAAAGTAGTATTAAATTGAAAGAGGTTAACTATCGGTATTTGTTCAGGAACTGTGATTGATGTCAGTCTCCGTGAATCCTCAATGTACCAGTGGAGGATTTGGCTCAAGTATTAATTAGGGACTCGGTTCTGTGAGTTATAACATAGTGTGAGTGGGAACATCACTGTCAGCCCTAACAGTGATCAGGAGCTCATGAGAGAGGGGAAGGAGAGATCAGAATCTGAGAACAATACACTGGAATGTTCCAACAATGCATCAGAATCTGGACACATAACATTGGCATGTTCCAACAATGAATTAGAATGTGGGAACGATGCTCACACGGTGGCTCAGTGATTAACACTGCTGCCTCACAGCACCAGTGTCCCAGGTTCCATTCCAGCCGTGGGTGACTGTCTGTGTGGAGTTTGCACATTCTCCTCGTGTCTGCGTGGATTTTCTCCGTTTTTCTCCCACAGTCCAAAGATATGCAGGTCAGGTGAATCGGCCATGCTAATATGTCCATAGTGTTAGGTCATTTAGTCAGTGGGAGTTGGGTCTGGATGGGTTTCTCTTTGGAGGGACAGTTTGGACTTG
>NW_025154305.1:0-1425 GCF_004010195.1 Chiloscyllium plagiosum | reverse complement strand
CTTTCTAACGATCGCAATACTGATAGGAGACTCAGTTGTGAGGGAGACAGACAGGAGACTGTGTGGCTGCAGAAGAGACCCCAGGATGATGTGCTGCCTCCCGGGTACCAGGGTCAAGGATGTATCTGATTCGTTACTGAACATTCTGAAGGAGAGTGTGAACAGCCAGAGGTCATTGTGCACATCGGCCCGCATGACATCATTAGTCAAGGAGATAGGATCCTGTGAAATACGTTCAGGGAGTGAGGAAAGAAGTCAAAAAGCAGGACCTCAAGGGTAGTGATCTCCGGATTACTCCCAGTGCCACGTGCCAGTGAGAAGAGAAACAAAAGATAGGCCAGACGGATGTGTGGCTGAGGAGATGGTGGAAGGGTAGAGTTTTTCGTTCTTGGTTCATTGGGATCTCTTCTTGGGTAGAGGTAACCTGAACAAGGGGGAGGGCACGTTTGACTTGAACCAGAGGGGCACCAGTATCCCAGGGTGGAGATTTGCTTGTCTTACCCTGGAGGGTTTAAACTAGTTTGGCAGGGATTTGGACTCTGAGTAAGAGAGGTACCATCGACCAGTCAAGGGAAAAATGCATCAGCCACCGAGAGCAAGTTTCCTATCCAGGATATCCCGGGCCACAATCAAGGGACGGACAAGACTTCTGGTTTAAAGGACATTTATTTCGACACACGAGGCCTGACAGGTAAGGCAGACGAGCTCAGAGGATTGATTGGCTCTGGGGACTGGAATATTATAGCCATAACAGGAACATGGCTGAGAGAAGGGCACGACTGGAAGCTCAGTGTTCTAGGACATAGAAGCTACAGGCGTGACAGAAGGACAAGTAAGTGAAGAGGGACAGCTACCCTTTTGATAAGGGAGGACGTAACAACAGTGCTTAGAGAGGATACTCTTTCGGGGTGATCAAATGAGGTCATACGGTTAGAAGTTAGAATCAAAAAGGGGATGGTCAGTCTGCATGGGATTGTGTTCTGGACCCCCAAATAGCCAGCGGTTACGAGAGGAGCAGATGTAAAGAGAGATTGCAGGTACCTATAGAAATAATAGAGTAGTATTGGTTAGAGATTTTAACTTCCCCTGAATTGACTGGACCACCCAGAGTGTAAAAGTCCTGTATGGGGTGGAATTTGTCAAATGTGTCCAAGAAAGTTTCCTAGATCAAAATGGAGAGGGCCAGACTCTACTCAGGCAGCTGAAAATGAGACCTCCCCTCAGAAAATGAGGTCAGGCAAGTGACTGAAGTGTCAGTCAGAGAGCACTTTGGGTCCAATGACCACACCTGTCCTCGTTTTAACATAGTTACGGAAAAAGATCAGACACGTCCACAGATTCAGTTGCGAAACTGGAGCAGGGCCATGTTTGGGGCTATTTGGCAGAATAGAGCAGAGGTCCATTGGGTGAATTAAAAATCACACA
>NW_025154304.1:0-1425 GCF_004010195.1 Chiloscyllium plagiosum | reverse complement strand
GTTGTGAGGTGATGTTGCAGCTGTATAGGACCTTAGTAAGGCCACATTTAGAGTACTGTGTGCAGTTCTGGTCGCCTCATTTTAGGAAAGATGTGGAAGCTTTGTAGAGGATGCAGAGGAGATATACCAGGATGTTGCCTGGAATGGAGAATAGGTCGTATGAGGATAGGTTGAGCCTTTTCTCATTGTAAGAGTCGTGAAGTGATGTTGCAACTGTACAGGACTTTGGTTTGGCCACATTTGGAGTAGTGTGTGCAGTTCTGGTCGCCTCACTTTAGGAAAGATGTGGAAGCTTTGGAGAGGGTGCAGAGAAGATTTACCAGGATGTTGCCTGGAGTGGAGAATAGGTCGTACGAGGATAGGTTGAGAGTGCTAGGCCTTTTCTCATTGGAACGACGAAGGATGATGGGTGACTTGATAGAGGTTTATAAGATGATCAGAGGAATAGAGAGAGTAGACAGTCAGACTTTTTCCCCCGGGTACAACAGTGTGTTACAAGGGGACATAAATTTAAGGTGAAGGGTGGAAGGTATAGGGGAGATGTCAGGGGTAGGTTCTTTACCCAGAGAGTGGTGGGGGCATGGAATGCGCTGCCTGTGGGAGTGGTAGAGTCAGAATCTTTGGTGACCGTTAAGCGGCAATTGGATAGGTACATGGATGGGTGCTTAAGCTAGGACAAATGTTCGGCACAACATCGTGGGCCGAAGGGCCTGTTCTGTGCTGTATTGTTCTATGTTCATCGAGCGCCAGTTCCAACGTGCCACAGTGAGAAACTGCAGCCACCTCCTCAGGAGACGGACACCGGACACTACCAGAGTACCCTTTATTGTCCAGTGTTTCCCCGGAGCGGAGAAACGACGCCATGTTGAAGGCTGTGATGAACATGTCATTGATGACAAACATCTCACCAAGGCCATCCCTACACCCAACTACTCACCTCACAGCAAACTACCCAGGCCTCAGGAGAAGATTGACCACAACATCTCTCAACCCTGTCACAGCAACCTCTGCAAGACATGGCAGCTACCATCACACCTGGGAACACCACCCACCACGTACACAGCAGATACTCATGTGACTCGGTTAATGTTGTCTACCTCATGCTGCAGGCAAGGATGCACATCTCACAACCCTGTCACAGCAACCTCTGCAAGACATGGCTGACCAGAGACATGGACACTGCCATCACACCTGGGAACACCACCCACCACGTACACAGCAGATCCTCATGTGACTCGGTTAATGTTGTCTACCTCACGCTGCAGCCAAGGATGCCCTGAGGCAGGGTGTACTGTTGTGGGGTGTCCATCCATCCGTTGTATGATCTCAACAACCGCCAGACAGGAATGTTCCCTCCCAGTTGAGAAACACTTCAGCAGTCAAGGGTATTCCGACCCCAAATCTTCAGGTAAGTGTCCTTCGAGA
>NW_025154303.1:0-1425 GCF_004010195.1 Chiloscyllium plagiosum | reverse complement strand
AACACCTGTACTCAATACTCTGACCAATAAAGGTAAGCATACCAAACGCATTCTTCACTATCCTATCTATTTGTGACTCCACTTTCAAGGAGCTACGAACCTGAACTCCAAGGTCTCTTTGTTCAGCAACACTCCCTAGGACCTTACCATTAAGTATCCAAGTCCTACTAAGATTTGCTTTCTCAAAATGCAGCACCTCGCATTTATCTGAATTAAACTCCATCTGCCACTTCTCAGCCCATTGGACCATCTGATCAAGATCCTGTTGTAATCTGAGGTAACCCTCTTCGCTGTCCACTACACCTTCAATTTTGTGTTATCAGCAAACTTACTAACTGTACCTCTTATGCTCACATCCAAATCATTTATGTAAATGATGAAAAGTAGAGGACCCAGCACCGATCCTTGTGGCACTCCACTGGTCACAATCCTCCAGTCTGATAACAACTCTCCACCACCACCCTCTGTCTTCTACCTTTGAGCCAGTTCTGTATCCAAATGGCTAGTTCTCCCAGTATTCTGTGAGATCTAACCTTGCTAACCAGTCTCCCATGGGGAACCTTGCCAAACTCCTTACTGAAGGCCATATAGATCACATCTACCGCTCTGCCCTCATCAAACCTCTTTGTTACTTCTTCAAAAAGCTCAATCAAGTTTGTGAGACATAATTTCCCACACAAAAATTCATGTTGACTATCCTTAATCAGTCCTTGCCTTTCCAAATATATGTGCATCCTGTCCCTCACGATTCTCTCCAACAACTTGCGCACCACCGACATCAGACTCACTGGTCTAAAGTTCCCTGGCTTGTCCTTACCACCCTTCTTAAAGAGTCCCACCATGTTAGCCAACCTCCAGTCTTCCAGCATCTCACCTGTGACAATCGATGATACAAATATCTCAGCAAGAGACCCAGCAATCTCTTATCTAGCTTCCCACTTCCACTCACTCTGTGCACTGTTGTTTGGTGGTAACACCTTATTGTTGCTCAATGGAACACGAAGTTCTGATTTCTAATCAATAATTCACCGTTCCTTTTCCCATTTGGCTTCCACGGTTAATTTGCTGGCAATTGTGATCCATTCTTGCGGAATGTACGGTGATTCCCCTTGCACTACATGTTACCTAGTGGTTATGGGAACTGCTGATCTGATAGTTACCATCACTAACGTTATACGATGGCAGTTTCCCTATTATTATCCGTAGTCTTTCCTGGTCATCACTCCTGTGTGCAGTGTTACTGGGGTCCTGTATTGTACTGCTAGAGACTGTTCTGTCTGGTTCACTGTCACTTTCTCCTTTGACCAATTTGTGACCAGTTATTGACAGAAGCAGTGAATAAAGCATTGCACTGAGAAAACTGCGACTGCGGCTTCAGCAATTACCTGCAGTTATTTTCAATATGAGCCTTGGTGGATCATCAAT
>NW_025154302.1:0-1425 GCF_004010195.1 Chiloscyllium plagiosum | reverse complement strand
ACAAATCTTCTCCCAAACTTTGAACATTTATTCACTGTTAATTTGTTGGTACTCAGAAAAAAAGCATATTCCCAGAAGCAATTGGGAGATTGGTTCAGTGGTCAGCGACTGTCTGTGTGGAGTTTGCATATTCTTCATGTGTCTGTGTGGGTTTGCTCCGGTTTTCTCCGTCAATCCAAAGATGTGCAAGTTAAGTGGATTGGCCATGCTAAATTGCCCATGGTGTATAGATTGGGTTGATTAGCCATGGAGAATGCAGGGTTGTAGGGTGGTGGGTCTGGGTGGGATGCTGTATGAAGGGTTGGTATGGACTGAATAGTTTGCTTCCATACTCTAGGGATTCCATGATTCAAATGCAGCTCCTGTTTATTTATGTTTTACTTTCGCTGTTGGAGAATGAAAGTGAATGGATTGAAGTGTTTGAAAGCTTTCCTGTATGCGATGGTCCCACATTAAATGCTGGGCTACACTAGGCATTGGGAGAAGTAGCATTGACTTAGGCAGGGTTGTACAATGGGATGAGACTAGTGTTGCAAAGGTGATAAAATTGTGAAAAAGGAGGGAAAAGCATTGCATGGTCCCTTTAAAAGATGGTGTTGTTCTTCTTTGCTTAGCGACTTGAAAAAAAATGGAAGTCTGAACAGCAGTTTAAAGTACATGTACAGGCAGTTAGTTACACCACTTGTCACACATCTTTATGAAATTATGAAGTAATCTGGGTGTGTCGGTTTTAATTATCAGAAGGGTGTCGACTCTGCTATGTAACACTAGAGACAAGCAAGTATTTGGTATGGTGATAAATGTATGAAGGTGTACTTGCATAGGTAACAATATATCAGCCATGCTTCCTATGTGCCCTAAGCAGCATGATTTATGGTTGCTGTCCCACTTCATGTGTCGTGAAAGGCAACTCCAGACTGCCAATGATTGGCCAGGTGCATGGTAAAGCTTTAAAGATAGCGTTGGCTCCTGGGATGGAAGAACAGCCCAGCAGCAGCAGCATGTATTCCCACCTGCCAGAAGTGAGGAAATACATTAATCATGTCCTGTATCCTGCTCAATGAGAGAAGTTTGGGGTGATTGCACTAAAATACCCTGTAGGGTTCGCAGAGAAAAACTCTCCAGGAAATTTATTAAAACAGCTTGCCAATTCCTAGTAAAATTCAGCTCTTTGTTACAATAAAGAGCTTTAAAAAGTAAAATTGTACTGTATCGTACTTTCCATATCAACCAGACGTTTGATGGAGAAATGATTGCAGAAAAGCCAGGATTGTATTTGCTTTCCGGAATAAATTTGGAATTATCAATAATTTTAACAGATGAGAACAGAGGTAAATGTTGTCTTGTGGTACAGTCAGATTTGGTAGTAATTAACTAAATATGCTGCCTGCCATATACTTTGAGAGAAAGTGAGGGCTGCAGATG
>NW_025154301.1:0-1425 GCF_004010195.1 Chiloscyllium plagiosum | reverse complement strand
CCCGGTGTTCCCTGGCCAGTAGCTCTGTCTCAGGTTTGCTGTAGTATTCCAGCAAAGCTCAGCACAAGCGCAAAGAGCAATCTTTCATTGTTTGCTTGAGACTCAGCAGCCCCTTGGAGTTAACGTCGAGCTCAATAACCGTTGTGTCTTTCATGTTTCTGTTCCCACTCCAAATCCAGTCCCGTTATGACATGGGCCTGCTTTCAACACTTCACCCATTCTCTAGTACTATTGCTCCCTTTACCACATTGTATGCATTTAGCAAAGCTCACCCATTTTCTCACTCTTAGCTCTTATCATCAATTATTTTGCTTTTTGCTCTGGTCTGCTATCCATTATCTCCTTATTTACTTGCCCTGTTCATATTTCTTTCTCTCTGAGCTCTGTCTCCACATATCCGCTCATCTCCCCCCTTCAGCTCATCCTCCACTTCAGCTTCAGCACAAATGCCACTTTTTCCTTGTTACTAAACAGTGATTCTGATTAAGTGTCACTGGACTCGAAATGTTAACTCAGCTTTCATCTGATACATGCTGCTACACCGGCTGAGTCTCTCCAGCAATTTCTGTTTTTGTTACTGGTCCCTAAACAGATTGTGATATAACTTGGTGATCTCTTCCTGGTACCTTCATGTTGGTGGGCAGCTCAGGCATAACATGCCAATTGCTTCACATGTAACAAATTACAGTTAAATTTCGCAGGAATATTGATTATAGACAAACCTTACTTTCTAAAATTAAAGAATCCTTCTCCTTCACAGAACAACATCGTCACCACCAATGACATTCCAGTTCTCATGACTTAAAAGGTTGTTAAACGTAAAAATTAATCTTAATTCAGTAACACACCGAATAACTAGAGACAATAGATGAGTTTATATTTTTCAGGCGGGGACATGAAAGAATAGATGAATGACATCACTTGTTGTGGTTGTTCTCACGGTTCGTGCACCTCCACACTTCTTTAATCCTCATTTAACTCTAACATGGAAGTCTTGGACCGAACATTTTCTCTCTCAAACTAATGTAAAATTCAAAAATGTTATGGTCTCTGCTGCTTCATGTTTTTCCTCCTATGAAGTCATTAATTAATGCTAATTTGTTACACAATACCATGTTTGGTTTTGCTTGTTCTTTGCTTGAATCCAGAATGTGTGAGTAAAATAATAACACAAGCAATTCTCATATAAATGTACCTTTAGTACTGGAGTAACATAGTTAACTCTCAATTTGCTGTAGGGTATCATTAATATTTGAAGTAACATGTTCAGCACCTGTCAATGTCAGATGTGACAAGAGTAACACAGTTAGCACTAGTGTCAAGGGAGGTTGCTACAAATCCCAGAATAGTACAGTCTTGCCAAAGTGAGGTACAACTTGCAATGAACTAACACGATTAATGTTACTGTCAAAATAAAGTAGAACT
>NW_025154300.1:254-1425 GCF_004010195.1 Chiloscyllium plagiosum | reverse complement strand
AACACAGTCAGGAATATCAGAGGCTGAGAGCACAGAAAGGAATATCAGACACTGAGAACATGGTCAGGAATATCAGAGACTGAGAGCACGGAAAGGCGACTCAGGCGACTGACTGTGCGGAGTTTGCACATTCTCCCCGTGTCTGCGTGGGTTTCCTCCGGGTGCTCCGGTTTCCTCCCACAGTCACAAAGATGTGCGGGTCAGGTGAATTGGCCATGCTAAATTGCCCGTAGTGTTAGGTTAAAGGGGTAAATGTAGGGGTATGGGTGGGTTGTGCTTCGGTGGGTCGGTGTGGACTTGTTGGGCCGAAGGGCCTGTTTCCATACTGTAAGTAATCTAATCTAAGCTAATCTAATATCTGAGATTGAGAACACGGAAAGGAATATCAGAAACTGAGAACACGGTCAGGAATATCAGAGACTGAGAGCACGGAAAGGAATATCAGAGACTGAGAGCACGGAAAGGAATATCAATGACTGAGAACACGGTCAGGAATATCAGAGACTGAGAGCACGGTGAGGAATATCAATTACAGAGACCATGGTCAGGAATGTCAGAGACTAAGGACATGGTCAGGAATATCAGAGACTGAGAACATGGTCAGGAATATCAGAGACTGATAGCATGGTCAGGAATATCTGAGACTGAGAACACGGAAAGTAATATCAGAGACTGAGAACACAAGCAGGGATATCAGAGACTGAGAACACGGTCAGGAATATCAGAGACTGAGAGCACGATCCGGAATATCAGTGACTGAGAGCATGGAAAGGAATACCGGAGACTGAGAGCACGGAAAGGAATATCTGAGACTGTGAAAATGGTCAGGAATATCAGAAACTGAGAACACGAGCAGGAATATCAGTGACAGTGTACACGGTCAGGAATATCAGAGACTGAGAGCACGGTCAGGAATATCAGAGACTGAGAGCACGGAAAGGAATATCTGAGAATGAGAACACGGAAAGGAATATCAGAGACTGAGAACACGGTCAGGGATATCAGAGACTGAGAGCACGGTCAGGAATATCAGAGATTGAGAACACGGTCCGGAATATCAGAGACTGAGAACACGGAAAGGAATATCTGAGATTGAGAACACAGAAAGGAATACCAGAAACTGAGAACACGGTCAGGAATATCAGAGACTGAGAGCAGGTTCAGTAACATC
>NW_025154300.1:0-201 GCF_004010195.1 Chiloscyllium plagiosum | reverse complement strand
ATATCAGAGGCTGAGAGCACGGAAAGGAATATCAGAGACGGAGAGCATGGTCAGGAATATCAGAGACTGAGAGCACGGTCAGGAATATCAGGGACTGAGAGCACGGAAAGTAATATCAGAGACTGAGAACATGGAAAGGAATATCAGGGACTGAGAGCACGGAAAGTAATATCAGTGACTGAGAGCATGGAAAGGAATACC
>NW_025154299.1:0-1425 GCF_004010195.1 Chiloscyllium plagiosum | reverse complement strand
ATAATCTAATCTAATCTAATCTAATCTAATCTAATTTTGCAGTGTGATTTGGACAGGGTGAGGGAGTGGGCAGATTTATGGCAGATGCAGTACAATGTGAATAAATGTGAAGTTATGCTGTTTAGTGGCAAAAATAGGAAGGCCGATTATGTTTGGCTGTAAATTGAGAAAGAGTGTTCACTGAGACCTAGGTGTACTTGTACAAGAGTTGTTGAAAGTAAGCAGCAGGCAGTAAAGAAGAGAAACTGTACATTGGCCTCCATAGCGAGAGGATTCGAGGACACAAACAAAGATTTCTTGTTGCACTTATACAGGGCATTGGTGAGGCCACGTGTGGAGTCTTGTGTGCAGTTTTGGTCTTTTTTTCTGAGATTGATGTTTTTGTGATAAAGGGAGTGCAGTGAAAGTTTACCAAATTGATTCCAGGGGATGGCAGGACTGATAAATGAGCAATTGATTCAGTTAGGATTGTATTCACTGGATGTTAGAAGAATAAGTTGGGGGACGTGGAGGGGGGGGATCTCATCAAAACCTAATAAAATTCCAACTGGTCTAGACAGGTTAGATGCTGGGAAGATGTTCCTGATGGTAGGGGGAATCCAGAACCAGGGGTCTCAGTTTAAGAATAAAGGGTAAACTTTTATCAGACTGAAAAGAGGAGAACGTTCTTAATCCAGGGATGGGTGAAATTCACTACCACAAAAAGTGGTTGAGGGCAAAATGTGATTCCCAGGAAGTGGTAGATATATCCCTTGAGTCAAAAGGGACCATGGAGTTTGGCTCAGGGTTAGGAGTTGGGGAAGGATTGTGGGGTATTTTCAGGCCAGGGTTGAGGTGGAGTCACAAAGCATTCTGCAAACTTCACAGAAAAGAGACAGGAACATTTTACAGATAGACATTTCTTGTGTGATGTTTCACTCAGTTTGCTGCTAACTCTTGTGACTGCAGCAGGAACTCCGAGCAATAAACAGAGCCATGACTCAATCTCCCTCTGGCCAGGAATATCCAGTTTTTCTACTTCATCGTTACCTTGGCAACAAGAATATCTGAAACAGTTCAGGACTGGGCAAACATTATAGAATATTTACAAAGGACACTGCAGGCTGGGGCTTGTGATAATTTCACACCCACCAGTCGCAATGCCTGAGACATGCAACAGCCCTTCCAACCCCAATACACTGTCCCCTCCAGCCCCAATACACTGTCGCTTCCAGCCCCAATACACTGTCCCTTCCCCAATACACTGTCCCTTCCCCAATACACTGTCCCCTCTAGCCCCAATACACTTTCCCATTCCCAATACACTGCCCCCTCAAGCCCCAATACACTGTCCCTTCCCCAATGGATGGGGCCCTGGTCGGTGGCACGGTGGCACAGCGGTTAGCACTCCTCCCTCACAGCGCCAGAGACCTGGGTTCAATTCCC
>NW_025154298.1:0-1425 GCF_004010195.1 Chiloscyllium plagiosum | reverse complement strand
CTGATCACTCTGGATCACAGCCTGATCACACTGGAATCACAGCCTGATCACACTGAATCACAGTGAGGTTACACTGGGATCACAGCCTGATCACACTGGATCACAGCCTGGTCACACTAGATCACAGTAAGGTTACATCGGGATCACAGCCTGATCACACACGATCACAGTAAGGTAACACCGGGATCACTACCTGATCACACTGAATCACAGCCTGGTCACACTAGATCACAGTAAGATTATACTGGGATCACAGCCTGATCACACTGGATCACAGCCTGGTCACACTGGATCACAGCGAGGTTACACCGGGATCAAAGCCTGGTCACACTAGTATCACAGCCTGATCACACTGGATCACAGCCTGATCACAGCCTGGTCACACTGGATCACAGGCTGGTCACACTGGACCACAGTCTGGTCTCACTGGATCACAGCCTGATCACAGCCTGATCACACTGGATCACAGCCTATTCGCACTGGATCACTGCCGGATCACACTGGATCACAGCCTGGTCACAATGGATCACAGCTCGATCACAGACTGGTCACACTGGATCACAGCGAGGTTACACCGGGATTACAGCCTTGTCACACTGGATCACAGCCTAGTCACACTGGATCACAGCCTGGTCACGCTGGATCACAGCGAGGTTACATCGGGATCACAGCCTGGTCACATTGGATCACACCCTGGCCGCACTGGATCACAGCCTGATCGCACTGGATCATAGCCTGATCACACTGGATCACAGCCTGATCACAGCTGGTCACACTGGATCACAGCCTGATCACACTGGATCACAGCCTGATCACTCTGGATCACAGACTGATCAAAGCTGGTCACAATGGATTACACCCTGATCACACTGGATCACAGCCTGATCACTCTGCATCACAGCCTGATCACAGCTGGTCACACTGGGATCACAGCCTGATCACACAGGGGTCACAGCCTGATCACTGGATCACCGCCTGATCACAGTGGGATCACAGCGTGATCACACTGGGATCACAGCCTGATCACTCTGGATCACAGCCTGATCACACTGAGATCACAGCCTGATCACTCTGGATCACAACCTGATCACACTGGATCACAGCCTGATCACTCTGGATCACACCCTAAGCACACCGGGATCACAACCTGATCACTCTGGATCACAGCCTGGTCACACTTGATCACAGCCTGATCACACTGAATCACAGTGAGGTTTCACTGGGATCACAGCCTGATCACATTGGATCACAGCCTGGTCACACTAGATCACAGTAAGGTTACACTGGGATCACAGCCTGATCACACTGGATCACAGCCTGGTCACACTAGATCACAATAAGGTTACACCGGGATCACAGCCTGATCACACAGGATCACAGTACGGTTACACTGGGATCACTGCCTGATCACACTGAATCACAGCC
>NW_025154297.1:0-1425 GCF_004010195.1 Chiloscyllium plagiosum | reverse complement strand
TATCAGATTAATAATCAATTATTTTCCTTTTGGCTCAACACACAAAAAGGCTATTCCATCGAGGGGATTTCTGTTCCACATCGGTCTCTAAAAATATCTATCAGGTCATCGCTTTTCAAGAGAAAAGCTTCCAAGTTTATCCAGACTTTTCTAAGAGTTAAGTTCAGGTATCATTCTTGCAGTCTTTTTAACAGTTGCTGTTGTGTTTCTGTATATTTTTGAAATATTTTCAACTCATTATTGTGATGTGAGTCTTGCTGGTAAAGTCCGAATTTATGCTGTCATCCTAATTGCCCTTGAGCCAACAAGGAGGAGTTAAGAGTAAAATGCATTGCATTGAGTTTGGATTAACATGTTGGCCAGACCAGATAGGGATAGCAGATTTCTTACCCTGAAAGCTTTTCCAATAATTTAGTTGGTTTAAGATAGTTATTCTTGAGGCTGACATTTTATTGCAAATTTATTTAATTAATTATATTTTGATTCTCTCATTTGCTATGTTGGAATTTGAACTCGTTTCCCTTGTGCAGTCATCAAGCCTTCAAATTGCAAGTCCAGTAACAATATCAATACGTGACTTATATTGGGAATCCTGAGTCTTGGCTTCCACTTGTATGGCTCTGTTAACCCACCGTGTTTCTTCTAATGATTTGTAACTTTGCACCATTAGATCCTTTTGTGCAATTATGATATGTAGACTCTTATTTTCCAACAGAGTTTGTACAAACAAGGAAGAAGGCTTTTCCAGCCTGCTTCACCATTCAGTAAGCTCATGGCTGATCTGAGTTTAGGGGAGGCAATGACCCAGTGGTAATATTGCTGGACCTGTTACTCTGGAGACTCGGGGAACCCCGTGTTTGAATCCTACCGCCGCAGATGGTGGAATTTGAATTCAGTAAATATCTGGAATTAAGAATCTAATGATGACCATGAATCCATTGTCAATTGTTGGGGAAAAAAAAATTTGGTTCACTAAAATCCTTTAGGGAAGGAAACTGTCATCCTTACCTGTGACTCCAGACCCCCAGCAATGTGGTTGATTTTCAACTGCCGTCTAGGTAACCAGGGATGGACAGTAAATGTTGGCCAAGCCAGCAATGCCCTCATCCTATGAATGAATAAAAATCAAACTGCAACTTTACATTCCTGCATATCCCTAATAGTTTCTCATTCCTTTGATAAGACTCCACCCCATCCCGAGGTCTCCCAGCAACTGAGGAGCTAGTCCCTGGCTTGATGCCTAGGTTCCAGGACCACAGCTAGGCTCAGGTGCCTGACGGCGGAGGTGGCAACAGCAACTGGTTCGGTCCCAGTGCAGGACCTAGCTGCTTCATTGAGGTTAGACCAGTGTGATCTGATGATGGTGCCAGCGATGGTGGAGGTGAGATAGTGACAGAGATCGGCGAAGCGTGGTTGCATCAGTGT
>NW_025154296.1:0-1425 GCF_004010195.1 Chiloscyllium plagiosum | reverse complement strand
ACCTGTCCTGGGGATTGGACTCGGTCAGTCCCTGTCCTGGTGATTGACTCGGTCTGTCCCTGTCCTGGGGATTGGTGTCGGTCAGTCTCTGTCCTGAGGATTGGTGTCGGTCAGTCCCTGTCCTGGGGATTGGTGTCGGTCAGTCCTTTTCCTGGGGATTGGACTCGGTCAGTCCCTGTCCTGGGGATTGGACTCGGTCAATCCCTCTCCTGAGGATTGGTGTCGGTCAGTCCCTGTCCTGGGGATTGGTGTCGGTCAGTCTCTGTCCTGGGGATTGGACTCGGTTAGTCCATGTCCTGGGGATTGGTGTCGGTCAGTCCCTGTCCTGCGGATTGGTTTCGGTCAGTTCCTGTCCTGGTGATTGGGGTCGGTCAGTCCCTGTCCTGTGGCTTGGACTCGGTCACTACCTGTCCTGGGGATTGGTTTCGGTCAGTCCCTGTCCTGGGGATTGGTGTCGGTCAGTCCCTGTCCTGGGGATTGGACTCGGTCAGTCCCTGTCCTAGGGAGTGGTGTTGGTCAGTCCCTTTCCTGGGGATTGGACTTGGTCAGTCCCTGTCCTGGTGATTGACTCGGTCAATCTCTGTCCTGAGGATTGGTGTCGGTCAGTCCCAGTCCTGGGGCTTGACTCGTTCAGTCTCTGTCCTGGGGATTGGTGTCGGTCAGTCCCTGTCCTAGGGATTGGTGTCGGTCAGTCCCTGTCCTGGGGATTGGCCTCGGTCAGTCCCTATCCTCGGGATTGGTGTCGGTCAGTCCCTATCCTGGGGATTGGTGTCGGTCTGTCCCTGACCTAGGGATTGGTGTCGGTCAGTCCCTGTCCTGGGGATTGGTGTCGGTCAGTCCCTATCGTGGGGATTGGTGTCGGTCAGTCCCTGTCCTGGGGATTGGTGTCGGTCAGTCCCTGTCCTGGGGATTGGACTCGGTCAGTCCCTGTCCTGGGGATTGGTGTCGGTCAGTCCCTGTCATGACGATTGGACTCGGTCAGTCCCTGTCCTGGGGATTGGTGTCGGTCTGTCCCTGACCTAGGGATTGGTGTCGGTCAGTCCCTGTCCTGGGGATTGGTGTCGGTCAGTCCCTATCGTGGGGATTGGTGTCGGTCAGTCCCTGTCCTGGGGATTGGTGTCGGTCAGTCCCTGTCCTGGGGATTGGTGTCGTTCAGTCCCTGTCCTAGGCATTGGTGTCGGTCAGTCCCTGTCCTGGGGAGTGGTGTCAGTCAGTCCCTGTCCTGGGGATTGGTGTCGGTCAGTCCCTGTCCTGGGGATTGGACTCGGTCAATCCCTGTCCAGAGGATTGGTGTCGGTCAGTCCCTGACCTGGGGATTGGACTCGGTCAGTCCCTGTCCTGCGGATTGGACTCGGTCAGTCCCTGTCCTGGGTAATGGACAAGGACATTCCGTGTCCTGGGGATTGGTATCGGTCAGTCCCTGTC
>NW_025154295.1:0-1425 GCF_004010195.1 Chiloscyllium plagiosum | reverse complement strand
ACACTGACAGGGAATCTGCTGGGGTGTGTGTGTATGTGTGTGTGTGTGTGTGTACACTGACAGGGAATCTGCTGGTGTGTGTGTGTGTCCACTGACAGGAAATCTGCTGGTGTGTGTACACTGACAAGTAATCTGCTGGTGTGTGTGTGTACACTGGTAGGGAATCTGCTGGGGCGTGTGTGTGTGTACACTGACAGAAGATCTGGTGTGTGTATATGCACTGACAGGGATTCTGCTGGTGTGTGTGTGTGTGTACACTGATAGGGAATCTGCTGGGGCGTGTGTGTGTATACACCGACAGGGATTCTGCTGGTGTGTGTGTGTGTATACACTGACAGGAGATCTGGAGGTGTGTGTATATGCACTGACAGGGATTCTGCTGGGGTGTGTGTGTGTATACACTGACAGGGAATCTGCTGGTGTGTGCATACACTGACTGGGAATCTGCTTGTGTGTGTGTGTATACACTGACAGGGATTCTGCTGGTGTGTGTGGGCACTGACAGGGAATCTGCTTGTGTGTGTGTGTGTGTGTGTGCGCACTGACAGGAAATCTGGTGTGTGTGTGTGCGCACTGACAGGGAATCTGCAGGTGTGTGTGTACACTGACAGGGAATCTGCTAGTCTGTGTGTACGTACACCTGACAGGGAATCTGCTGTGTATTCTGACAGGGAATCTGCTGGTGTGTGTGTACTCTGGCAGGGAATCTGCTGGTGTGTATGTACATTGACATGGAATCTGCTGGGGTGTGTGTGTGTGCGTGCACACTGACAGGGAATCTGCTGGGGCGTGTGTGTATATATACTGACAGGGAATCTGCTGGTGTGTGTGTACACTGACAGGGAATCTGCTGGGGCATGTGTGTGTGTGTGTGTGTACACTGACAGGGAATCTGCTGGTGTGTGTGTCCACTGACAGGAAATCTGCTGGTGTGTGTACACTGACAGGTAATCTGCTGGTGTGTGTGTGTACACTGACAGGAAATCTGGTGTGTGTGTGTACACTGACAGGGAATCTGCTGCTGTGTCTGTGTGTACACCTGACAGAGAATCTGCTGGTTTGTGTGTGTACACTGACAGGAAATCTGCTGGTGTGTGTACACTGACAGGGATTCTGCTGGGGTGTGTGTGTGTGTAACACTGACAGGACATCTGTTGGTGTGTGTATATGCACTGACAGGAATTCTGCTGGTGTGTGTGTGTGTGTGTGTATGCACTGACAGGAGATCTGGTGGTGTGTGTATATGCACTGACAGGGATTCTGCTGGGGTGTGTGTGTGTACACTGACAGGGAATCTGTTGGTGTGTCTGTGTGTGTACACTGACAGGGAATCTGCTTGTGTGTGCATTCACTGGGAATCTGCTTGTGTGTGTGTGTACACTGACAGGGAGTCTGCTGGTGGTTGTGTGTGTGCGCACTGACAGG
>NW_025154294.1:0-1425 GCF_004010195.1 Chiloscyllium plagiosum | reverse complement strand
CACTGCCAGCTCCCACTCTCTCTCTCCCTCACAATGCCAGCTCCCACTCTATCTCTCCCTCACACTGCTAGGCCCCACTCCCTCTCTCCCTGACACTCCTGCTCACTTTCCCTCTCTCCTCTGCACTACCAGGTTCCACTCTCTCTTCTCTGCAGTGCTGGGGAATGCTTGCTTTTTTTTGATCAGTGCATTGAGTACAGGAGTTGGGAGGTCAAGTTGTTTCTGTGAAGGACATTGGTTAGCCCACTATTGGAAGACTGCAATCAATTCTGGTCTCCCTCCTACAGGAAGGATGTTGTGAAACTTGAAAGGGTTTAGAAAAGGTTTTCAAAAATGTTGCCAGGGTTGAAGGGATTGAGCTATCAGGAGGGGCTGAATAGGCTGAGGGTATTTTCCCTGGAGCGTTGGAGGCTGATAGAGAACCTGATAGAGATTTATAAAATTAGGTGGGGCAGGGATAAGGTAAATAGCCAATATCTATTTCCCAGGCGAGAGGAGTCCAAGACTAGAGGTCAGAGGTAAAGTTTGGAGGGGAAAGATTTAAAAGGAACCTCAGGGGCAGTTTTCTTCTTGAAGAGAGTGAGGTGTGTATGGAATGAGCTGCCAGAGGAAGTGTTAAAAGCGGGCACACTTCTAACATTTAAATGGCATCTGGATGGGTATATTAATAGGAAGGGTTGAGAGGGACGTGGGCTAAGTGCTGGCGAATGGGACTAGATTAATTTCGGATATCTGGGTCAGCATGGATGGGTTGATCCGAAGGGTCTGTTTCTGACACTATGTCTCTCTGACACTGTGTCTCTATTAAAGCTAGGAAGTGCATGGAGCAGGTGAACTAAGCATTGGCCCAGGGCTGATCTAAACACTGTTCAACATTTAGACCAATGATCTGCCAAAACCATGTCTCCCGGTTTTCTCTGTGTTGACGACATAGTGTTAAATTGTCATAGACTTGTACAGCACAGAAACTGAACCTTCCATTCAACCCATTCACTGTGAACAGGTTTAGTCCTATTTGCCAGCATTTGGCCCTTATCCCTCTAAACCCTTCCTATTCCTATACCCATCCAGATCCCTTTGCAAATGCTGTAAGTGTACCAGCCTCCACCACTTCCTCTGGCAGCTCATTCCATGCACGCACCAACTTCTCTACAAGAAAAGTTGCCACTTACGTCCTCTTAAATTTTCCCATCTCAACTGAAACCTGTGCGCTCTCGTTTTGAACTCCTCTTCCCTGGAGAAAAGACCTTGCCAATCACACTCTCCATGCCCTTCATGATTTTACAAACCTCGATGAGATCACCCCTCAGCCTCCGATACCTCAAACCCTTGAGCCCCAGTAACATCCTTATAAATCTTTTCTGCAACATTTCAACTTTAACAACATCTTTTCTTTCGCAGGGAGACCAGACCTGAATGTAATAT
>NW_025154293.1:0-1425 GCF_004010195.1 Chiloscyllium plagiosum | reverse complement strand
AAAAGTTTTCCACCTCTCGAATATCTTGTCACATAGCTTTCCTGTATTATATATTCAGATCACCTCTCAGCCTCGTGAACTCTAGTAAGTGTAGATCAAATGTGATCCACTTTTCACCTGGAATTAAAATCACGGCCGTTTCCTTCCGAAGTGACCTCACTCAATTCTGTACACAGCCCTCTTGATAACACTGTTGTGAGAGTTTCCAAATATTTATTCCCTCTTTCGGATAAAGCACCAACGACATGTTTATTTTTATAATCGTTCTGTACGTTGCAGTTATTTGAAAAATCGGCCGACTCAGCGTGTTATGGAACACCTTTATGATGTGGTGGGAATTCATTAGCGGGATTTTGGTGATGAGGTGGTCTTCCTACCAATGTACTACAATAACACCTTACAAATGAACGAAGCAAATGGAAGTAGTCATAGGGTCGTGAAATTGTAACAATTTCAAATTCTTCGGATGTGATGTGACACACCTCCATCACATGTGGAATTTCCCGTTAGGTTTGCAGAGAACATAGAACGTAGAACAGAGAACTGTATAGAGTAGTACAGGGACTTTGGATCACGATGTTGTGCCGAGCATTTGTCTGAAAATAATATCAACCTGGCCAACCCATCCCTAAGTTTGCTCTCTCTCAGTCGTGGCCACGTCTTTTTACTATGTGTCCAGTATGTTGTTTTTTTGGGGGAGATCGTGTCGCACCATTACTATTTTATCTTCTGACAAAATGCATTTGGACCATTACACTGCCTCGGAGCATTTGCTCAAGAACTACAACTAACGTTTCACATTAATACTTCCATACATGTGAAAATATGGAAATAATGATAATATCAAAATTTTTCCACGAAATATTTGCAGGATTTGGCATTATCTCAGGCAGCGAAGCCTCAAACGGGGGAAAAATTTAGTTTCATGTTGAAATGAGAAAGTCTTTGATGCAACAAAATGCATCAGTATTCCGATTTCTGAAGTATCTGCAGATTATCGAGAGGTGGACGGGATGATTAGGTTTTTCGAGATGACAAATACATCAGAGTCTCAACGGTTAGAAGATGCACTTGGGGAATTAGGGGACAGTCGGGTAGTTAGTAAGGCGACTGTAGAGTAACTGGCTCGTTGGAATAATTTGTGTCCGTACTAAAAACGTTCGGCGGTGTCATATTTGTTGAATGTTCCATTTGCAACTCTAACAGTAGCTTTCACAGAACGTGCTTCAATCTCCAATATCAGACCACAATTAGTGATATTCTCAGAAGTGCTTGAACATCAGCAAATGTTCCAGTAGACTTTAAACTTCGCGGGAAATTTTTTGTGAATTACCAACATCCTGAAAAAGTAAATTTCGAAACGCTCCCGCTGACGTGAAGCAAACAAGAACAACATTGTTCTTGCTAAATCAAGAGTTTCATGAC
>NW_025154292.1:0-1425 GCF_004010195.1 Chiloscyllium plagiosum | reverse complement strand
TGTGATCTTACTGGAAATTATCTCTCAATCTCCCTTTCGCTTTTTTCTCCAAAGTCCTTTTGATTGATGGCAGTTAAACTGATTTCCCCGCCATCTCTCTCTGGCAGGAACTAGGGAATACGGACTAGGCAATTTCACTCAGAAACCGTTAAGATTTATTTTTATTATTTCACTGATAGTCTTTGCTAAAGAAGTTTAACATTATTACCCAGTCTGAACTCAGTGTGACTTCAGACCCACAAAAACATTGTTGGCTCCATTTTGTCTTGACTATTGGCCGTGTAGTCACAGACCATTCGTGATGGACAACAAATGCTGCCCTTGCCTGTGATGTTGACATTCGGAGAAGCAACAGCATGAAAGGTGAACTAAACCAAGAAACGGTGAGTGCTAGAGATCGAAAATAAAATTCTCCAGCGTCTGAATGTGGTGGAGAATCTCGCAGGGATGGCAGCCTCTGTCAGGAGAAATGCAGATAACGGTTTGAGTCCAGTGACTCTGCCTCACAACTGAAAGCAAACTGGGAAATGCTATTATTTATCCTAGTATCATGGATGGTTGGGTTGGAGAGAGAGGTGGGGGCCAAATTAAATTGAATGGATGGAGAAATGGCTAGAAAAAGAGAGAAAATGAAATGAAAAGTGAGCAAAGGGATTGCTGATGATGAACTGATAGGAAAACAGAATGGCAAGTTATTCTCACATTTCCCCGTTTTCCCATATTCCTGAATATCGCGTCCATTTAGATTTGTCCCTGTTTAAAGTGAGTTAGGTTCCCTGTACCTCTCTTCTCTGAGTGTGATGATCAAATCCATTAGCAATGCTGGTGCAGCCCTTATAGTTGCTGAGATATAGAGGAAGGTAATGTTACATTATCAAATGCTTCTTTGGAGAGAGGAACTCTTACTATGGGACTGTGCAGAGATGCAACGGCTTTCTCAGCCAGGAAGTGAAACTCAGGAGTGGAAATAATTTTCAACACTGAGCGCGTGCACGTTCCGTGTGGGGAATTGATTTGTTCCTGTCATTTGCAAATCATTGGAGTTCCTGTGGATGCTTACCTCGGGTTTGTATTGTCAGCTGCTGGGTCTGGTGACCCCATTCTATACACTGCATTTACATAGTGTCTGGGTCCATGGTAAACAAATGGAGATGAAGCTCCACAGAAGGGAAGCTCTATAAATAGGGAAGTGCAGGACAGTGCATTATCTCTCCTGGGATTTCCCGGGACATTTGTCTAAGCTGGACCAGGTGTCAGGTATGAAGCCAGTTTGTTTCAAAATTGAGGTGGTCACTGAGCTGTGTCCCCTCATTCAGTATACTGTATAGCCTCACACCTGTGACAGGACTGTTCTGATGCTCACCATGAATTAAACTGGATTAATTCTGGAAATTTCCACTGAGGAGTAACATATCCATCATCACT
>NW_025154291.1:0-1425 GCF_004010195.1 Chiloscyllium plagiosum | reverse complement strand
CCATATAACTTCAAATACCGGGAGCCTCTTGCTTCTCAGAACTTCAAATACGAGGAGCCTCTTGCTCCTCAGAACTTCAAATACCAGGAGCCTCTTACTCCTCAGAACTTCAAATACCAGGAGCCTCATGCTCCAAATAACTTCAAATACCAGGAGCCTCATGCTCCACATAACTTCAAATACCGGGAGCCTCTTGCTCCTCAGAACTTCAGATACCAGGAGCCTCTTGCTCCCTACAACATCAAATACCAGAAGTCTTTTGCTCCCTATAACTTCAAATACCAGGAGTCTCTTGCTCCCTATAACTTCAAATACCAGGAGCCTCTTGCTTCTCAGAACTTCAAATACCAGGAGCCTCTTGCTCCTCAGAACTTCAAATACCAGAAGCCTCATGCTCCTTATAAATTCAAATACCAGGAGCCTCTTGCACCTCAGAACTTCAAATACCAGGAGCCTCTTGCTCCCAATTACTTCAAATACCAGAAGCCTCTTGCTCCTCAGAAATACAAATAACAGGAGTCTATTGATCCCTATAACTTCAATTACCAGGAGCCTCTTGCTCCCTATAACTTCAAATACCGGGAGACTCTTGCTCCTCAGAACTTCAGATACCAGGAGCCTCTTGCTCCCTACAACATCAAATACCAGGAACCTCTTGCTCCTCAGAATGTTATGTATCAGGAGCCTCTTGCTCCTCAGAACCTCAAATACCAGGAGCCTCTTGCTCCCTCCAACATCAAATACCAGGAGTCCTTTGCTCCCTTTAACTTCAAATACCAGGAGCCTCTTGCTCCTCAGAACTTCAAATACCAGGACCCTATTGCTCCCTTCAACTTCAAATACCAGGAGCCTATTGATCCCTATAACTTCAAATACCAGTAGCCTCTTGCTCCTCAGAACTTCAAATACCAGGAGCCTCTTGCTCCACAGAACTTCAAATACCAGGAGCCTATTGATCCTCAGAACTTCAAATACCAGGAGCCTTTTCCTCCCAATAACTTCAAATATCAGGTGCCTATTGCTCCTTATAACCTCAAATACCAGGAGCCTCTTGCTCCTCAGAACTTCAAATACCAGGAGCCTCTTGCTCCCTATAACTTTAAATACCGGGAGCCTATTGCTCCTTATAAATTCAAATACCAGGAGCCTCTTGCTCCTCAGAACTTCAAATACCAGGAGCCTCTTGCTCCCTATAACTTCAAATACCAGAAGCCTCTTCCTCCTCAGAACTTAAAATAACAGGAGTCAATTGATCCCAAAAACTTCAATCACCAGGAGCCTCTTGCTCCCTTCAACTTCAAATACCAGGAGCCTCTTGCTCTCTATATCTTTAAAAACATGGGGCCTCTTGCTCACTATAACTTCAAATAACAGGAGCTTCTTGCTCCCCTAAAGTTCAAATACCAGGAGCCTCTTGCTCCTCAG
>NW_025154290.1:0-1425 GCF_004010195.1 Chiloscyllium plagiosum | reverse complement strand
ATCATGAGCTACCTGATTTACATGCATTTGGAAATGCAAGGACTGCTTAGGGGTAGGCAAAGGTGAGGACTGCAGATGCAGGAGATCAGAGTCGAGATGAGAGTGGTACTGGAAAAGCACAGCAGGTCAGGCAGCATCTGACCAACAGGAAAATCGACGATATAGACAAAAGCCCTTTATCTGGATAGTGAAATGGGGTTGTGCGTGGATAATCATGTCTCACTAATTCGATCTTGTTTTTGTTGAAAAGTAACGGACAGGATTAATGACGGCAGAACACCGGATGTGATCTATATGGACTTCAGTTAGTCATTCGACATAGCTTACCATGGAGACTGGTTGGTAAGATTAGATCAAATGGAATACAGGGAGAATTACCCAGTTGGATACAGAACTGTCTCAAAGGTAGAGGACAGAGGGAGGTGTTCGAGGATTGTTTTGCAGACTGGAGGCCTGTGACCAGTGGAGTATCACAAGGATTAGTGCTGGGCCCGCTACTTTTCATCATTTATATAAATGATTTCGATATGAACATAGGACAGTTAGTAAGTTTGCAGATGATATTAAAGTTGGAGGTATAGTGGCCAGCAAAGAAGGTTACTTCAGATTACGACGGGATCTTAATCAGATGGGCCAATGGACCGAGGAGTAGCAGACAGACTTTAATTTAGATAAATATGATATGCTGCATATTAGAAAGGCATATCAGGGCAGGACTTATACACTTACTGGAAAAGTCCTGGGGAGTGTTGCTGAACAAAATGACCTCAAAACAAGTTTATAGTTCCTTGAAAGTAGATTTGCAGGTAGATAAGACAGTGAAGAAAGTATTTGATATGTTATTGGTCAAGTGCATTGTGTATGTGCGTTAGGAGACTGGATTGCGATTGTACAGGACATTTGTTCGGCCACTTTTGGAATACTGAATGCAATTCTGATCTCCCTGCTCTGTAGGAAGGATGTTGTCAAACTTGAAAGGGTTCAAAAAGGGCTTACACTGAGGTTGCCATGGTTGGAGGGTTTGAGTTGCAGGGAGAGGCTTAATACGCTGACCCTGTTTTCCCTGGAGAATCAGAGGATGAGGGTTGATGTTAGATGTTCGTAAAATCATGGGTGCAACGCGTAGCGTGAATAGCCAAGTTCTTTTCCCTGGTGTAGTGGAGTCAAAAACTAGATGGCAAAAGTTTAGGGTGGGCTAAGAAAGACAAAAACGGGCTCTAATGGGCAACATCTTCATGTAGAGGTTGGTCCATGTGTAATGAGCTGCCAGAGGAAGGTATTGAGGCTGGCACAATTACAACATTTAACAGACATCTGGATGGACAGATGAATGGGAAAGGTTTAGATGGAAATTCACCAAATGCCCAGAAAATGGAAGGAGAATAATTTTTACTATCTGGTTAGCATGGACAAGTTGGACCAAAG
>NW_025154289.1:0-1425 GCF_004010195.1 Chiloscyllium plagiosum | reverse complement strand
GACGCAAATAAAGATGCACGGAAGATTCCTGAACTTAATGGGTGCGTCAGGAGTCGTGACACGATAGAGATTTACCGCACCAGGAATGGGGAAACATTTCTGTTATCGGAATTCTTTTCTTTCAATCTGATGTCTCGGGATCTCATAGTGAGACTGGGGTCGGATTTGCGCAGTACCCCGACGGGCTTGCAGGTAATACAAAAAGAAGATTTACCAGTGCAGGCTGGAAAATACGAATCACGACCCCTGATGCATGTCAGAGAGCGATAGGTTCCGTGAGCGATTCACTCACCCAGGAAACAAGTCGCCATGTTAATCCCATTAACACCGATTTTCTTGCTGTAGATATGCTGCACTGCACAGCACACATACACCGCGATGGTCCTGACTCATCATAAGGGAAGGATTGGTTCAGGAGATTGGTTAAACCAGATCAGTTGTTATTGTGCCAATTTTATTGGAATGATCACAGATGTGCTGTCACTTTAAACTTTTTTAAGTATCTGTGACGGTAAGTATACACTGTTTTGTTGATGTGGAAGGCTCTTTTCCTCACGAATCATTGGCGAAGGCATCCAGAGACAGGTGTCAGAATTTGGGACCATGAGTACGACAGGCACAAAAAACGAAAGATTGTATCTTCAGGGTCGGTGTGGGTATCTGCTTCAATGCAGTTATAAGGACGTATAGGGAGAAACTAAATTGGCTAACTCAGGCAGACAGGGCAGTCCTGGTAATCCCCGCCAGGAGTGTCGACTGGCGTTTACGTATGCTAGATGTCTCGTACCCAAGATTAAGAAGGGTCCCAACTGATTTCAGGGCAAAAGGCAAACACGATGTGGGGCTCATACGAACCCTTAAGAATAACCCCGGAGTCTGAGTATCGTCCTTGCAAAGCAAAAGAGCCGTTAAAACCCGAGGCTGTGCAAGGAATTACTCCAAGTCTTTGAATCTCTCCTATAGGCTGGAGTGATAATCCCCCGTGAATAATCACTGGTGAGAACACCGATTTTTTTCGTTCAAAAAGGCAAACATTCCAGGTGAATCGGGGGAATGGAGGTTTGTTCTTAACCTGCAGGTTATCAAGAACGCTGTTGTTCCACACACCCCAAATGTTCCCAACCCCTATATTATATTGGCTCAAATTCTACCGGATGTAAATGGCTCTCTATTGTGGATTTAGCAAATGCCTTGTTTTGCGTACCGTTACACGCCGACAGTCAATTCTGGTTCACTTTTCCATTCAAAGGCCAATAGTATACTTTCATGTGACATTTTCAAGATTACTGTGAGACCCCACCATAATTAAAGAGGCTCTACACAGGAGTCTGGAGACTCTTGCTTTAACCGGGGTGCTCAGCGCTTCTGCAGTATGTAAACGAATGCTTAATTGCAGCATCAACAGAGAAACAATTCGAGAAAGGT
>NW_025154288.1:0-1425 GCF_004010195.1 Chiloscyllium plagiosum | reverse complement strand
ATGGTACCCATCTGTTGCAGTCTGCAATTCTAAACACCGGTATCCCGAGATATATCAAGGTGAGTGCGGTTAGGACCACAGCTTGATGTGAGAGGAGCCGAATTTGTTAATGGCAGGCGGTGGGAATGCCGTGGTGTGGCCTGTTCTTTCACATTTACCTAAGTGTGGCCCCTGTCAATGTCCCCTCTATCTCCACCACACATGGGAGGGAATCATGATAACACATCCAAATACCTTTTTTAATGTAATCCGATACTTTCGACTTCAAAGATCCCCATCCAAACTTTGTCACTTGGGATAATTGGAATCCCTCGCACCAAGCCCAGTGCACCACCGAAAGTGTCCTTACAGCTGTTACTAACCCAGCCCTTGGTGAGCTGCTGTAACTGACAGTGAGACATGTTGGTGTGGGTGTTCTCCTGGAACAAATATTTATGCTGTTTGTCACTAATCCGGGATGGGACTGTTCTCGAGCAGTGAGGACCGCTGCCTTCATTTCATCATGGATGCCCGTCCCTCAATGTTGTCCCTCAGGGAGGGCTGAATGGCCTGGTGGACAAAGTCACATGGTGGTTAATTTAGTTTGTTTGTCAGCATCCAGTCCGTGTATGACAGACTGTCGTTCTATGTCATCCAAAAATGTATCTGGGTTTGAGATAGGATCAAACAGAGTGGCCTCTTTGGTGCTGCCCACCAGCTGGGTGGCTGGAATGGCTATTTTGTATGGAGTGAGACCATCAGCTGTCTGACACTGGATAACAACAGGATTCAATGGAATCTGGGTCCGTCTGTGGGTCAGGGCTGGGGGCAAAAGTTGCAGTTACCTGGGAAAAAGGCAGTGGGAGTCCCCATCTGCGGGAGGGAGTGGGTGTGTCAGTGTGTGAACCTGTCGTTATCTCCCTGGGGAGGTAGAACCCCAAAGGCACACACTATCCCATTCTGGGAGGGGCCCTGGTTTCCTGAGGGATTGTACTTGCTCCTGGCACCTCCTACAGGGGCCTGATGTGTGTTGCTCCGTGTTGCAGGTGTACAGGACCCATACAGCTGCTTGGAGCTCATACACTGTCCTTCCAGATTGTCCATGTAACCTGAGGCTGTCTCCGAATCCCCAGAGACCCTCCTTTCACTGGATTGGACTCTTCCCATTTGTAACTGGAGTAGTCCCATGTGGGTGAGTTTTTCCTGCAACGTTCTGTCCTGCTCATTGTGTCGGAGACCTAGCTTTGTCCCAGCCTATAGTTTTCCCTGGGGTGACTGGATCCAGCTGCCTTATCCCAGCCGGGGGTCCTCCAGGCTATTGGTGTGGAGTGAACTTTCCAGCTTCCTTCCCCAGTTCTCTATGGGCTTCTCACTACAGCTCCTGTACCAGGAATCCTTCGCTGCAAGGCCAGCCTGGCTTCCTGTGAAATTCTGCAGGACTGTTTC
>NW_025154287.1:0-1425 GCF_004010195.1 Chiloscyllium plagiosum | reverse complement strand
CCGACAGTGCCCACTCACTCAGTACTGACCCACCGACAGTATTCCCGCTCCCTCAGCACTGACCCACTGACAGTATCCGTGCTCCCTCAGCACTGACCCACTGACAGTATCCGCGCTCCCTCGGACTGACCCTTTGACAGTATCCACACTCCCTCGGCACTGACCCACTGACAGTATCCGCGCTCCCTCAGCACTGACCCTCTGATACTATCCGCGTTCCCTCAGCACTGACCCGCTGACAGTATCCACGCTCCCTCAGCACTGACCCTCCGACAGTGCCAACTCACTCAGTACTGACCCACTGACAGTATTGCCGCTCCCTCAGCACTGACCCACTGACAGTATCCACGCTCCCTCAGCACTGACCCTCCGACAGTGCCCACTCATTCAGTACTGACCCACTGACAGTATTCCCGCTCCCTCAGCACTGACCCACTGACAGTATCCGGGCTCCCTCAGCACTGACCCTCTGACACTATCCGCGCTCCCTCAGCACTGACACACTGACAGTATCCGCGCTCCCTCAGCACTGACTCTCTGACAGTATCTGCGCTCCCTCAGCACTGACACACTGACAGTATCCGCGCTCCCTTCGGCACTGACCCACAGACAGTATCCGCGCTCCCTCGGCACTGACCCACTGACAGTATCCGCGCTCCCACGGCACTGACCCACTGACAGTATCCGCGCTCCCTCGGCACTGACCCAGTGACAGTATCTGCGCTCCCTCAGCACTGACCCACTGACAGTATCTGCGCTCCCTCAGCACTGACCCACTGACAGTATCCGCGCTCCGTTGGCAGTGTCTACGCTCCCTCAGCACTGACCCTCTGACAGTATCCGCGCTCCCTCAGCACTGACCCACTGACAGTATCCGCGCTCCCTCAGCACTGACCCACTGACAGTATTCGCGCTCCCTCAGCACTGACACACTGACAGTATCCGCGCTCCCTCAGCATTGACCCACTGACGGTATCCGCACTCCCTCAGCACTGACCCACTGACAGTACCCGCACTCCCTCAGCACTGACCCACTGACAGTACCCGCGCTCCCTCAGGACTGACCCACTGACAGTATCTGCGCTCCCTCAGCACTGACCCACTGACAGTATCCGTGCTCCCTCAGCACTGCCCCTCTGACAATGCAGCACTCCCTCAGCACTGACCATCTGACAGTATCCGCAACACCTCGGCACTGACCCACTGATAGTATCCGTGCTCTTTCAGCACTGACCCACTGACAGTATCCCCGCTCCCTCGGACTGACCCTCTGACAGTATGCACACTCCCTCGGCACTGCCCCACTGACAGTATCCGCGCTCCCTCAGCACTGACCCACTGACAGTATCCGCGCTCCCTCAGCACTGACCCACTGACAGTATCCACGGGCCCTCAGCACTGACCCTCTGACAATGCAGCACTCCC
>NW_025154286.1:0-1425 GCF_004010195.1 Chiloscyllium plagiosum | reverse complement strand
GCTAGAAAATCTGAAAGTTCTGATGATGGATAAATCCCCTGGATGTGACAGGCTCCACCCTGAAGGAGAGTGCTGAAGAGAAAGTGAAGGCTTTCACGGTGATCTATCAGATATCACCGGACAGCATTCTGGCTAGATTTGCAGACAATGTAAAGATAGGTCGAGGGACAGGTAGCATTGAGGAGGTGGGGAGGCTGCAGGAAGATTTGAACAGGTTAGGAGAGTGGGTAAAGAAGTGGAAGATGAGAGTACAATGTGGATAAGTGCAAGGTCATGCACTTTGGTCAGAAGAACAGAGACATGGACTATTTACTAAATGGGGAGGAAATTGAGAAATCAGAAGTGCAGAGGGACTTTGGAGTCCTAGTCCAGTTTTCTGTTCAGGTAAAGGTTCAGATTGAGTCAGTAGTTGGGAAAGCAACACAATGTTGTCACTCCTCTCGAGAGGGCTCGGATATAAAAAAGGGGATGGACTTCTGAGGCTCTGGAAAGCTCTTGGCAGACCATATTTCGTGTATTGTGAGTAATTTTGGGTCCCGTACTTCAGGAAGGATGTACTGGCTCTGGAAGGGTCCAGAGGAGGTGCATGAGAATGATCCCAGGAATGACAGTCTGAACAAATGAGGAACGTTTGAGGACTCTGCGACTAAATTTGATGGAGTTTAGAAGGACAAGGGAGGAATCTGATTGAAGCTTTCAGAATACTGAACGTCCTGGACAGAGTGGGCATTGGGAAGATGTTTCTATTGGTAGGAGAGGTGAGGACCCAAGGGCACAGCCTTAGGTAAAGGAAAGACCTTTTCGAACGGAGATACAGAGAAACCTCTTCAGCCAGAGAGTGGGGAATCTCTGGAATTCAAAGCTGTGGAGGCCAGGTCATTGAGGCTATTTAAAACTGAGATAGATAAGTTCTTGATTGCCAAGGGGAAAAAGGGTTACAGTAAGAAAGCGAGAGAATGGGGATGTAAAACCGATGGCAGAGCAGACTTGATGGGCTGAATGGCCTAATGTCTGCTCCTCTGTTTTATGGCCTTATGGTGTATAGGGGAACTGGTGGATATGGTGTATCTGAATTTCAACAAGGCATTTGACACGGTACCACACAGGAGCTGCTCAAAAGGATAAAGGTGCGCGGTGTTCTGGTTCCTGTATTCGCATGGATCAAAGATTGGTGCACTCACAGAAAGCAAAGAGTGCGGATAAGTGGGTGTTTTTCTGGTTGGTGATCAGGGGCTAGTGCTCGGCCTCAGGGATCAGTGTTGGGACCGGAATGCGTACAATTCACATCGATGTTTCAGAGTTGGGGACCAAGTGTAGTGTGTTAAAGTTCACAGGTGACAGCACGATCACTGGGACAGCAAAGTGTGCAGAGGACATTGAACATCTGCAACAGGATAGAGACAGGTTCAGTGAATGGGTAAGGGG
>NW_025154285.1:0-1425 GCF_004010195.1 Chiloscyllium plagiosum | reverse complement strand
GTATTGAGTGAGCACTTTCTGAGATTTTGAGGGTGCACTTTCTGAAGTACTGAGGGAGAACTATCTGAGGTATTGAGGGAGCACTTTCTGAGGTACTGAGGGATCACTTTCTGATGTATTGAGGGAGGAATTTCTGAGGTACTGAGTGAGCACTTTCTGAGGTACTGAGGGAGGACGATCTGAAATCTTAGGGAGCACTATCTGAAGTATTGAGTGAGCACTATCTGAGGTATTGAGGGAGAAGTATCTGAGGTTTTGAGGGAGCACTTTCTAAGGTATTGTGTGAGAAATATCTGAGGCATTGAGGGAGCACTTTCTGAGGTCCTGAGGGAGCAGTTTCTGAGGCATTGGGCGAGCATTTTCTGAGATATTGAGGGAGCACTTTCTGAGGTACTGAGAGAATACCTTCTGAGGTCCTGAAGGAACACTTTCTGAGGCATTGAGGGAGCACTGTCTGAGGTCCAGAGGGATCAGTTTCTGACATACTGAGGAAGCACTATCTGAGGTGTTGAGGGAGCATTATCGGAGGTGTTGAGGGAGCACTTTCTGAGATATTGAGGGAGCCCTTTCTCAGGTACTGAGGGAGCACTATCTGAAGTACTGAGGGAGCAGTTTCTGAAATATTGAGTGAGCACTTTCTGAGATACTGAGGAAGAACTATCTGAGGTATTGAGGAAGTACTTTGAGGTATTGAGGGAGCACTATCTGAGGTACTGAGGAAGAACTATCTGAGGTATTGAGAGAGCACTTTCTGAGATATTGAGGGAGCACTGTCTGAGGTACTGAGGGAGCACTATCTGAGATATTGAGGGAACACTTTCTGAGGTATTGAGAGAGCACTTTTTGAGATTTTGAGGGAGCACTTTCTGAGGTACTGAGGGAGAACTATCTGAGGTATTGAGTGAGCACTTTCTGAGGTACTGAGGGAACACGTTCTGATGTATTGAGGGAGCACTTTCTGAGGTACTGAGGGTGCACTTTCTGAGGTACTGAGGGAGCACTATCTGAGGACTTAGGGGAGCATTATCTGAGGTACTGTGAGAGAACTATCTGAGCTATTGAGGGAGCACTTTCTGAGGTATTGATGTAGCACATTCTGTGGTATTGTGGGAGAACTTTCTGAGGTATTCAGGGAGCACTATCTGAGGGACTGAGGGAGAACTATATGAGATATTGCGTGAGAAATATCTGAGGTATTGATGGAGAACTATATGAGATGTTGAAGGAGAACTATCTGAGGTATTGATGGATCACTTTTTGATGTATTGAGGGAGAAATATCTGAGGTACTGCTGGAGCACTTTCATAGGCATTAAGGGAGCACTTTCTGAGGTACTGACAGAACACTTTCTGAGGTACTGAGGGAACACCTTCTGAGGCATTGAGGGAGCAATGTCTGAGATACTGAGGGATCACTTTCTGACAT
>NW_025154284.1:0-1425 GCF_004010195.1 Chiloscyllium plagiosum | reverse complement strand
ATGGAATGTTGATAGATCTAGGCAGATGTCAGAGGTAGTTTCTTTACTCAGCGAGTACTAATGGGGTGAAACGCATTGCCTGCAACAGTTGCAGACTCTACAACTTTCCGGGCAATTAAATGGTTATTGCACAGGCCTACAGACGAGAATGCAACAGTATAGTTTAAATGGGCTTCAGATTGCATTCACACGGCAGCGCAACATCGAGGTCTGAAGGGCCAGTACTGCACTATGATATTCAATTATCTATTTTAGTATTAAATTGTAAGGGAAGTTGAATTTTGCATTTCGCTGAATGCACTTGATCAGCCATCATGTTGTTTTTCGATCGAATATAGGAAATCTGTTTGTTCATTGAGCAGTTTTAACGTCAGGCTCATTGGTGTTTATTGATTCACGAGGGAATTTGTATATTCTATTTATACTGTACTGGAAGAGTTTCAACCTGCCCTTACTCCGTGAATACAAATGTTTGTCTCCTTTACTGATCAGGATCAATGACTTCCATAATGGAAAGTGAGAAAAATTATGTGCAACGTAGTTTTTTTATTAAATTACCAGATAAGAAGCAAACTTTTTAAAGTTCAAGAGATTTACTATCCTTTGCTGGCTGTTGTTGCTGTTCCTTGTAAGTGTTCATTTTGCTCTATTACTCATATAAAAATGTTACTCTGAATTATCACATTAAGTCGTCAGATGCGGTGTTGGCTTATTTTCATCAAGTTCATTAGTTTGGATTGAAAAATTAATCTTGCTTGATTTTACAGTGAGAAAAATGTCCATTTTCACTTCAGATTTAATCAAGAGACAATTCATTACATTAACCACTTTACGCAGCCGTAGTGTGTTTCATAAAATCAATTTCTGATATGAACTAACCGACTTTGACGCTACTAAAAAAACAACTCGCTATTAAGACATTCTTTCAATATATGTGAAAATATTTAATCTCAAGTCATTCACGATCTATCTATTTTGACCGTGTCTTTTCTAACATTTCATTCACTGGTGAATGGAAAATTTCTATGAATTCTCTTGCAATTTGATAAAGGTTTCTTCATCTTCCAGGAAGAGACCTCGTTTGCAATGCATTAATTTCGGCGATTTGACTCATAATTTATGTTGTGTTAATAATCAAAAATGCTGTCAATAGCGTTTCAGAAGTTGCAACTAAAAACTGAACTTACACATAATATGACTGAGGTAGAGCTGAATGTATTGAGAAATGATCAGAACAGTGATTGATAGGAATACCGTTTGAGCAAAAGGCAGAGTGAAAATGTGTTTAAATGAGTCCAACACTTGCCTCAGTTCAGAATGAAGTACGCAGAATCATTTTCCATTTCATATGAGAAAGCGGCTAAACAAATGAATTGGTCAGTGACCATGTATATATTGTTGATCCAAACAACACGAGTATGTACA
>NW_025154283.1:0-1425 GCF_004010195.1 Chiloscyllium plagiosum | reverse complement strand
TAGTGCAGAAGCAATTTCGAACGATGTTGCCAGGAGTAATGCAATATTAACATTAATTGTGAAATACGTAAAAGAATACTTTACGAAGCATTACAGACAGGCAGAAAAAATGTAAAGGTTAAACCGATAGTAAGGAATTACAAAGACAGTAAACTCTCATGTCAACAGTCAAGGAATGAGAAAAACAACTCCATATGTGGAAAGGAGCTCGAAAGTTCCAAACTCTTGGTATTGAAATATGATAAGTAAAAGTTACATATGGTATAAAGAGAGTATGTGATAGTTATTCAGGCAACGCTTACATGAGGCATTTTGCCGAATGCATTGAATCGACCCTGCAGAGTCCGAAAGTAAACCTTTTCTTTGCTCTCGCTTGCACTTGATTCGAGTCGATTTATTTTTCAGGACAGTAAACTTAGAGGTTCGTCCGGGAATCCGCGCCTGGGTAAGATTCTGAAGATTCTCGGGCGGTGTAGGCACCAGCGCCTGAAAGGACTCTTCATGTGAACTCACTGGTTACAAAGGCCCGACAATTTATCTTCTATTTCACGCAACTCATAAAATTTGGTATGACGGTGGAGGATAGCTAATGAATGCAATAGGAATCAGAAGAGGCAATAGGACGGTTAGCTTGTTAACACCATAACAGAATATTCCAAGAGATTTTTTTTAGATGTAAACAGGGAAACAAGATCAAATATTATACTGCTAGAAAATGTGCCTGGGGAAGTTCGTGGGATAGAAAGAAACGGCAAGAGGGTTTGAATTGATAGTTTGCATCAGACTTCACAGTGGAAGATATCAGCAGCCTGCCAGAACTTTAAGATGGACAGGGCACAGAGAAGAGTGAAGAGACTACCACTTCGGAGAAGGTGCTAGTGAAGCCGAGAAGTTTGAATGTGAATAATTGACACAGACCAGATGGTTTTCACCCCCTAGTTCGAAGCATATAGCTCAGGAGGTTGTGGGGGTATTGTTAGTGGTATTTCAGAAACCACTGTAGTCAGCGGGGGCCTCAGAAGAATGGCAAACGTAACCAGTACCACCCCCACGTCCCGGTTAAGGAGCGAGGAATGCAGAAGACAGAAAATTACAGTTGACCAGGCAAATTGAAATTGCTGTGGTGAAGGCTTCGTGGATTCATGTGTTTCTGAACAGAAGCATCGAGTATGAAAACAAGGAAGTTACGGAGTATATTGTAAATTGCAGTTGAAATAAAGCAAACCAGTTTGGAGCAAGCATGTGCATATGTGACAACCAAACATTTACCTCGAAACTGATGTTCGGATACGGGGAAATGACTGTGACTAAATAGATTTTAAAACTGTTAAAAAAGCACGACTGAAGTTGTTGATGGGGAGGCCCCTATGTAGTCCGTTTCGAAGACGAAAAAACGCCAGATATTTGAAAAGATCGCTGACTCAT
>NW_025154282.1:0-1425 GCF_004010195.1 Chiloscyllium plagiosum | reverse complement strand
GATATTTCTCTGGGATCTGATCTCGTGCACCCAAGGCTTCGTGGGAAATTCGGGCAGTAGTGGGCGGCATGGTGGCACAGTGGTTAGCACTGCAGCCTCACAGCGCCAGAAACCCGGGTTCCATTCCCGCCTCCGGCGACTGACTGTGTGGAGTTTGCACGTTCTCTCCGTGTCTGCGTGGGTTTCCTCCGGGTGCTCCGGTTTTTTCCCACAGTCCAAAGATGTGCAGGTCAGGTGAATGGGCCATGCTAAATTGCCCGTAGTGTTAGGTAAGGGGTAAATGTATGGGTGGGTTGTGCTTTGGCGGGTCGCTGTGGACTTGTTGGACCGAAGGGCCTGTTTCCACACTGTAATGTAATCTAATATAAACTGTTGGACACTTGGTGGAAATATTTGCATCATCTATTACTTCGAGTGATGTGCCGAATAAATGGGGAGTGGTTTTGTTGAGGAAGGGATGAATGGAGAAAACTGAAAACCATATGCCTGTGAGGCTGGCTAAGGTCGTGGGTAAGTTGTTGGTAGCAATTCTGAATGATAGGACTTATAAGCATTTTGAGACAGGTTTAATGAATAGGGATTATCGGTATGGTTTTGTGCGACGTCATTTGTGTCTCACAAACATGGTTGGGTATTTTGAGGATATAACCAAGAATATTGATGAGGTCTAAGTGGTCGGCATTGTTCACTTGGACTTTAAATAATCCTTTCAAAAGTTTCCACTTGGTCGATTATTTTTTAAAATTAGATCACATAGAATTCAAGGTGAACTTTCCAAAAGATATAAAATTAGTTTAATGGTAGGAGGCTGGGTGGTGGAGGGTAGTTTCCAGACTGGAGGACTGTTACCAGCTGTGTTCTACAGGGATCAATGCTGAGCCCATTTCGTTTTTCATTCATACAAATGATTTAGATTGAAACATGGAAAGCATGGTCAGTGAGTTTGCAGATTACATCAAGATTGGTAGTAGAGTGGACAGTACAAAGGCTTATGTCAGATTGTAAATAGGTTTTCTCATCAGATCAGTTTCTCTCTGTTCTCGACATTTAATAGCGTGGGAGAAAAGCATCATTCGTCCACTGTGCAGCGCAGGTCATCAGACGTCCATGTATTCTAGTCCGAGTCTGACACATTTGGCCCATAAGCTGGCGCGTTTTGATGTTTCCAGGGCAAATGTCAATGATAATCTCTCTGTAATTTTAAATGGCACATCAATGGAACTGAAAGTTAACATGGTCATACTATGTTGTAACCCCGTTGAGGAAATTTATTCTCATGTTCACTCACAAAGGCAGACACATCAGCACATCCCTGACAGTGACTGAGGCCTCAGCGTTATGTGCTTCACGTCTGCAAGTTTCTCTGGAAAAAGGAAGCTTCACGCGGAACAGGAGCCAATTGTCCAGAAAATGTGAACCATTGCG
>NW_025154281.1:0-1425 GCF_004010195.1 Chiloscyllium plagiosum | reverse complement strand
AGGCTAGTCAGCCAGAGACATCCACATCCCATAACTGATTTTTTAAAAAAATCCATTCAGATTGTTCCACTGGAACTGTGCTGGGACCTGTGTGCTGGCCAATCACGTCGTAGGTTTATGGACAGGGATTTAAACTGACAGAGAGGATGCAGGGACAGGGTTCAGGTGAAAGGAGCTTTCCAAATCCACAGAGAAAAGGTGAAGCATCAGAGCAGCATGGGAATGTGACCGAAGACAAAGGAAAGGAACAGATGGGACAAAGTTTAACTAAAACTGTACATCAGCAAATCGATTTGTGACAGGAAATTGTGGGAAAGAGTAAATAATGTTTTATTTTAATGAACAAAGTCTCTGCATAAAGGTAGATGGACTTGTGACACAGAGATAAAAGAGATATAGACACCAGGGAATCGTGGTTCCAGGGTGAGCAAAAGGTGGACATAAATATTCAATGGCTCACAACCTTGTGCAAACTCAGGCAAAATGGGCAACGCTAACAATAATGGGTAACAAATGCATTACAGAGAAAGCATTTGGTCTCAGATCATGAAGTAGAGTCAGTCTGAATTTAAATTCTGGCTATTACTTGCCAGGGACACAAGCAGCAGAACAGTTTTAGACCACCGAACAGTATTTCATTACCCATCACTGCAATAAGCAGAAATGCAATGGAATTTTTAAGAAAGGAACTGTGAAAAGTTCGTGAAACGTCAATATTCGCATAATCTGGGACAATCACACTGACAAGAGTAATATTGGAAGAGGGGTGCAGAGAATTTTTTTTTTTCAGTGTTTCTTTGATTAACACATTGTGCAACTGGCTCGGGACATAACTATCGCAGAGCGACCGTTGTGTGATGAAACCTCGTGAATGAGTAATGTCACTTGGAGAGATCCTCCGGGAAATTGTGATAAAGTGCAGTTTAAAGAAATATAAAGTTTTAAAGTGAATCACAGAAAGGACAAACTACAACTAGAAACAAAAATAGACAATTACATGAGTTTGAGAGGAGAGTTCACCAAGGTAAACAGGCTGAACAGACTGAAACATGTGTCTGTAAATGAACAGTGGAAAACATTTGAAGGAACAGTGTAAAACACTCAAAAGGACATTCCACTGAAACAGACCAAACCTCAGCAAGAAATCCCCACCGGTTCCTCACTCAGGACAAAATGGATCATATTAGATTATCAGGTTGAGAGGATCACCACAAAGTACTTAAAATCCTGAAATGAGAGAGTGTTTTAGGAGTAAATTTTGAAGGGATTGTAAAGGGTCTGCTGGCAGGGGGAGGGCAGAGGGAAGGGGAATCATTGTCAGGGTTTAATGACACGATAGGAACAGGGAGAGGTGAAGGTGCTGGAGGTGGTGAGAGTGTTACAGGGAGTGGTCAGGACCTGAATGGTGTTACAAAGCCAGTAAGG
>NW_025154280.1:0-1425 GCF_004010195.1 Chiloscyllium plagiosum | reverse complement strand
TTCGTTTTTATTCACGTCTCCAACCAGAAGCATATTTTTTCTTCTTCAGCTAATTGAAGCTGGAGAAGCCTGAAAAAAACTTTTATTCAAGATTTGGCTCCGTGGTGGATTTTCTAAAGCTTTGCTATTGTAGTTTTCAATTTGTCAAAAAAAAACTTTCAGTTGTTGTTGTCCAAGGCAGAGTAAATATTCATTTAAGATATAATTGAGAGATATACATTCTTTACAATATTTTTTTCCATCATTACAAGTGATTGTCCATCATTTGGTACATTGAGCATCATCTTTTTGTGATTCAACAGATATGATTTGAAGTGAATTCTGCAAGATACTTTTGTATTTTACCTAACTTTGCTTTGTATTAAAGATTTCCTTTGTGACATTTTAATTAAAATATCTCAATGTATAATAATGAAACAGCTAATTTATTCTGAAATTATTTCAATTAGTTGGTTAATTGTCAAATAATAGCTGCATAACTGTTGTAAATATTGACACCCAGGAAAGCTATTTTTGTTTAATATTAGATTAGATTCCTTTAGATTAGATTCCTTTACAGTGTGGAAACAGGCCCTTCAGCCCAACAAGTCCACACCGACCCGCCGAAGCGCAACCCACCCATACCCCTAACCTAACACTACAGGCAATTTAGCGTGGCCAATTCACCTGACCTGCACATCTTTGGACTTTGGGAGGAAACCGGAGCACCCGGAGGAAACCCACGCAGACACGGGGAGAACGTGCAAACGCCATATAGTCAGTCGCCTGAGGCGGGAATTGAACCCGGTACTCTGGCGCTGTGAGGCAGCAGTGCTAACCAGTGTGCCACCGTGTCGCTTTTGTAAAGATTTTATGAAATAAAATGTGCAATGTTATATGAAAATAGTGTTTTATTAAATGGTTGAAAGTAACTTTGCACTTAATTGCTCCATTTGGGATTAACCAGATTATTTTTATCAAAATCATATTCACAATTTATGGTGAGTGTATTAACAAAAAAATATTGCCATTTACCATTGAATTGCCTCAAACACAATTTGAAATTCTTGAATGAGTTGAATAAGGGGTACACTGTGAATATTTATTGTGCATTTCTGAAATTCTCTGCACTGCCATTGTATTTGGTGAAACAAGATATGTATCCCTCCTTATAACTTTGTATTTCTTTGATATTTCATTTGCTATTGCCCAAATAACTTCATCAAATGCCAAAACATTTTTTAGGCTGTGAATTTTCAGTCTGGTAATGTCATTCAGTTGTGAACAATCCTACTTAAATATTGATGCTCCAATTTATATCTCTCAAAAGGTTATTGTTTGCTCCATAAATTTGTAATGGCTCTTTTGTTGAATTATTTCCCTGCATCCACATATATCTGGAATCATTATCTGTTCAAGAATTTTGTATTAACTTTTGCCACTTAC
>NW_025154279.1:0-1425 GCF_004010195.1 Chiloscyllium plagiosum | reverse complement strand
GTTGTTGGAATTTTTTTCCATTCCAGTTTTACAGGAACTGTTCATCAAATTTTGCAAAATTGATGTCAAGAATTGTATTCATTGACTGTTTCTCACTACCTTCCGTGTGAAATGGAAGTTGAATCTTTGGTCAGTGAAATTATGAGGAATGACCAGCAGACCATGAGGGGGTGGAGTGCACCTGATGGTGCTGGCTGGTTGGTTGGCAGTGCTGCCGTGCTGTAGGGATTACCTGTGACTGTCAGCTCTGATCTCCCTGATCACATGAGAAAAGTGCAGGTCAGCATCCTGCAATCCCAGGATCCTCCTGTCAGTATTGATCATTGATTGATTCGCTCATTCACAGATGAGCAGCGACCATGGAGTGTCTCAATGTTTAGTTACTGCTGAAAATCCACATTGTCTCGGGCGATTAAACCTGCTTTGAGAAATACAACAAAAAACTTTAAATTATATTTTTGATTGCTTTACAATAAATTACAAAGTCTTTGTAATTCAGGCCTCCCCTATATTAATGGCTCTGAACCAGTGACAAAGAACCAAACGAGTCACCATCCACCTTCTGGATCTCACTGTATTAGCGTATCCTTCCACCTTCCATCTTCTGTATCTCACTATATTAGCGTATCCTTCCACCTTCTGTATCTCACTATATTAGCGTATCCTTTCACCTTCTGTATCTCACTGTATGAGTGTATCCTTCCACCTTCTGTATCTCACTGTATTAGTGTATCCTTCCACCTTCTGTATCTCACTGTATTAGTGTATCCTTCCACCTTCTGTATCTCACTGTATTAGTGTATCCTTCCACCTTCTGTATCTCACTGTATCGTATCCTTCCACCTTCTGGATCTCACTGTATTAGCGTATCCTTCCACCTTCTGTATCTCACTGTATTAGTGTATCCTTCCACCTTCTGTATCTCACTATATTAGTGTAGCCTTCCACCTTCCACCTTCTGTATCTCCCTGTATTCGCGTATCCTTCCTCCTTCCACCTTCTGTATCTCCCTGCATTAGCGTCTCCTTCCACCTTCTACCTTCTGTATCTCACTGTATTAGCGTATCCTTCGACCTTCGACCTTCTGTATCTCACTGTATTAGTGTATCCTTACACCTTCCACCTTCTGTATCTCACTATATTAGTGTATCCTTCCACCTTCCACCATCTGTATCTCACTTTATTAGTGTATCCTTTCACCTTCCACCTTCTGTCTCTCACTGTATTCATGTATCTTTCCACCTTCCACCTTCTGTATCTCACTGTATTAGTGTATCCTTCCACCTTAGACCTTCTGTATCTCACTGTATTATCGTATACATCCACCTTCTGTATCTCACTGTATTAGTGTATCCTTCCACTGTCCATCTTCTGTATCTCACTGTATTAGCGTATCCTTCCACGTTCCACCTTCTGTATCTCACT
>NW_025154278.1:0-1425 GCF_004010195.1 Chiloscyllium plagiosum | reverse complement strand
TCTATTTATAGGTCTTGGTTTCTTAAGGCGCATTATGTTATTTCCAGTTTTTTTCAAGGGAAGGTAGATAGGATCTAAATTGATGTGTTTATTGATGTACTTCTGGCTAGAATATCATGTCTCTCAGAAGTTTCGTGCGTGGTTTTGTCCTAGGAAGTGTGTGTTGTCACAGTCAATGTGGTGTCCTTCTTTATGATAGTGGGTCATGTCTTTTGATGGCCATTTGGTGTTCACATGTCCTGCTAGCACGACAACAGAACAGTTTGAAATGGAGGAAAAATGATTTTATATACACTGTTTAATCAGTGTGTGTTCAGATAAATAAAATTGTTCATATGTGTACAACTCATTCTGAATGAACAACGGAGACACAGTTTACGAAAAATGATGCACATGATGTACAAAATTTATAAAGCATTAAAACATTATTTGATCCTCATCTGAAGTGATACCTTCCCTTTCTCTCAACGTTCCCCCTTTTCTGATATTCCCAACTCTAGTCTCATTCTTATCAGGATGTGTGTTATAAATTCTTGCTTCTCGTGTCCCAACTTATTTTAGTTAATCCCCTTTCTTCTGGGAATTCAATATATTGGCCTGCTGGGTTCTTTCCAAAGTTAGTGTCTGTCATATTATTGGAAAGAAAAGTTCTGGCATCAGACCCAGCATTTGAACATATTGCATGTGCACTGTACAAAGGACCACAGCCCACAGGAATTGCCAAATATTGAGGGACAAGGCAGCCATGAGTGATAAGGCCTCAGACCAAAAGAGGAAACATACAATGTGGTGAAGATGATTGGGAATCCAGAGAATTCAATGGCTCTGAAACTACATAAGGCTGGCATCACTGACACTACAGGGTCCAAGGAAGTTCCTGTGGAGTGAAGAGTGAGGCTTTTGCTCAGAAGTCTTTGACCAAGAGGTTGAGTGAAATGATTGCGCCACAGTTGAAGACATGACTACCCAGCTGGTTCAGTGCGCTAAGTGCTTGATGTGGGAGGTCAACGACTCTGGTCTGTATGGCTCGTTTAAGTGCGGAAAGTGTGTGCACGTTCAGCTACTGACCGAGCATGTTGCAGCGCTGATGAAAGAACTCGAGGACCTTAGGCTCATCCGAGAGAACGGTATCTTTCTGGGCAAGACCTTCAGTGAGGTTATTACACCGACCATACCAGAAGAGAGCAGAAGAGAGCAGACGATGTGGAAGGCAGAGAGGAGACAGGTGCAAGAGACTCCGGGGAAAGTACCTGTCAGGAACAAGTTGAATCTTTTGGAAGCAGTAGATACAGATGACACTGCCAGTCCACCAGGCGGCCAGGTCTGTCAATAAAAAGTTGGCGTGGAGACAGAGCGGTAGAGTTGGACATCACACAGAGCCGTGAAATAGGGGACTCCACAGTGAGAGGAACTGACGGGGTTTTT
>NW_025154277.1:0-1425 GCF_004010195.1 Chiloscyllium plagiosum | reverse complement strand
TACAGGACATTGGTTAAGTCACTTTTATAATATTGCATGCAATTCTGGTCTCCTTCCCATCGGAAGGATGTTGTGAAATTTGAAAGGGTTCAAAAAAGATTTACAAGTATGTTGCCAAGATTGGAGGATTTGAGCTATAGAGAGAGGCTGGGGCTGTTTTCACTGAAGTGTCAGAGGCTGAGGGGTGACCTTATGGAGGTTTACAAAATCATGAGGGGCATGGGTAGGGTAAATAGATAAAGTCTTTTCCCTGGGGTAGGGGAGTCCGGAACTATGGGGAATAGATTTAGGGTGAGAGGGGAAGTATATAAAAAGGACCTAAGGGGCAACTTTTTCATGCAGAGGGTGGTGCATATATAGAATATGCTGCCAGAGGAAGTGGTGGAGGTTGGTACAATTGCAACATTTAAAAGGCATCTGGATGGGTTTTTGAATAGGAAGGTTTTGGAGTGATATGGGCCAAATATTGGCAAATTGGGCTAGATTGGGTTGGGATATCTGGTCAGCATGGACGAGTTGGACCGAAGGGTCTGTTTCCGTGTTGTACACCTCTATATGACTTATTGAGGTCTCAACAACATCGAGTATAATCTCAATATGACATTCCAACTCCTACACTCAAAGGTCTGAATAATGAAGACAAGTGTGCTAATTGCATTCTTAACTACCCTGTTTTACTGTGATAGAAAATTTAAAGAATTACATACTTGAAATCCGATGAGTCTCTGTTCTACAACACTACCCAGGGCCCTACCATTAATTTTCTAAGTCCTGCCCTTGCCTGTTTTACCAAAATGCAATACCTGTTCTTTTGGTTGTCAGATCAGTTAGTCCTGCTTATTGCATTAAGCTTCCACTGTTTAGCATGCAAAATGTCCTGTGTTGTGACTTCACCAT
This sequence comes from Chiloscyllium plagiosum, assembly GCF_004010195.1. Taxonomy (NCBI): domain Eukaryota; kingdom Metazoa; phylum Chordata; class Chondrichthyes; order Orectolobiformes; family Hemiscylliidae; genus Chiloscyllium; species Chiloscyllium plagiosum. Next base: position 528 of record NW_025154277.1, on the reverse strand, counting down.
ATTGACACTTTGTTTCACTATGCCTTGCAGAGCTCCTCACCCACCCACACTCTTTGTTGACCTAGCTTTCAAAGGTAATGGTAGAAGGTGTTATATGATAGTTGTCAGGGTATAGAGGCTGGCTAAATATGTTTCTGCTGCAGCTGATGGCCTACAGTACCTCATGGATGTCCAGTTTAGTATTGCTCGATCTATTCAAAATCAATCCCATTTAGCATAGTGGTGGTACCACACAACACAATTAGACTTCCCTCAGTTTAAAGAGAGGACCTCATTTCCAGAAGAACTATGCAACAGTCACGCCTATCACTGCCAGGCACTTCATACATCAGGTAGATTGTTGAGGAGGTGGTAAAACGACTGTCCTATAGGTTCCCTTACCACACGCCACAGATCCAGTTATCCAGTGAAGTCCTTTATGACTCACGTAGCACAGTTGAGAGTGATACAGCAAAGACACACTTGTTGATGGACAATGAAGTTCCCACCCAGAGTGCCTTCTGTGTCTTTACCACCTTCAGTGCTTCT
>NW_025154276.1:0-1425 GCF_004010195.1 Chiloscyllium plagiosum | reverse complement strand
AGTGTATCTTGTCAGCTAATATGACTAAGCCATACAATGTTGTAGAGAATTGACACATGTTTGGAATTATGAATATTTTTTCTCTCAAACTCCCTGCAGTTACAATTTATGATAAATCACAGGTATCAAAATTAATCTAAGTTAAACCCCTGAATTAAATTCATTACCATAGAAGGTTTCCCACCTCCTGTGCAATAAGCAGATTGGTGCCAAAATCCTTGACAAGGGAATAGATTTGATCTGATTATTGTCATGTACCGAGATACACTGAAAATATTGTTTGGCCATATCATACCTTGGGCACATTAACTCAATCAAAGCATAGTCAGATACACACAGGAGCACTAACCAGATTGTATGTCTGAGACAAACTAATCTAACCACATCATTTGGAGATGTCGGTGTTGGACTGGGTTGTACAAGTTAAAAATCACACAACACCAGGTTATAATCCAACAGGTTTAATTGGAAGCACTAGCTTTCGGAGCGTCGCTCCTTCATCCGGTGGTTACTCCATCACAATCCCCTGATGATGAAGCGACGCTCCGAAAGCTAGTGTGCTTCCAATTAAACCTGTTGGACTATAAACCGGTGTTGTGTGATTTTTAACTAACCACATAAGTTATACACACATTACTTCACCTTAATCATTTTTCATTCATTTTCGGGAATATTCCATTTGTACAGTTTGCAGGGAGATATGCAAATAGACAAAAAAGCTAGCAATGAAATATAAGGTGCAAAAACCTGAAGTTGTTCATTTTGGAAGGGAGAACAAAAGAATACAGTGTTATTTAAATGGAGGGAAATTCTCTCTCTGTTCAGTGGCCGTGCATTATCATAAATTTGACATTATCAGAGGATTTTCATAACTTATTTGTTGCCCAGTAGAAGGTGAGTATGGTCTGGTTAATGAACACATCTCAAACTACAATAGAAATGCGTGTGTTTAGCAACTCTGTGAGATTTCAATCCATCTGTGTCAAGCAGAGCCAAACTACGTGCAAATGGAAGCAACTCGACTAGGTTAAAGCAAAATACATTTAGTTGCAGCAATAAGACCTTTGAGCTCCTTATAAGGAACAAGCACATCTTTATCAAGTTGAGGGTATATTCATTCCTGCTCATTCACAAAAAGGACAAAGTAACATGTGCTTAGTGCATCTCAAGCAGATGAAGTAATATCAATGACCCACATGATAGAGCAGGTAATTCATACAGGCAGAGAGTTGGAATAGTTTGTTGCATGGAAAGAGGCCCTTCAGCCCATCATCTCAGTGACAGTATTTAAGCACCTATCTACTCAAGGTAAATGAGAACTTTCCCCAGCATTTTAATTTGGGTATGAGTAGGAAGTGTTCATCGAAATACTTCTTAAAGGTTGTGACGATTAACTGACTTGCTCTTGCGGTCTGTGATACTTCT
>NW_025154275.1:0-1425 GCF_004010195.1 Chiloscyllium plagiosum | reverse complement strand
ACACTGCCAACACAGTGCCAACACTACAGCACAGGGCCAACACTGTATCACACTACAGCACAGTGCCAACACTATATCACACGACAGCACAGTGCCAACACTGTATCACACTACAGCACAGTGTCAACACAGTACCACACTACAACACAGGGCCAACACTGTACAACACTACAGCACAGTGCCAACACTGTATCACACCACAGCACAGTGTCAACACAATATCACACCACAGCACAGTGCCAACACTGTACCACACTACAACACAGTGCCAACACAGTATCACACTACAGCACAGTGCCAACACTGTACAACACTACAGCACAGTGCCAACACAGTATCACACTACAGCACAGTGCCAACACCACAGCACAGTGCCAACACTGTATCACACTACAGCACAGTGTCAACACTGTACCACACGACAGCACAGTGCCAACACAGTACCACACTGCAGCACAGTGCCAACACAGTATCACACTACAGCACACTGCCAACACTGTACCACACTACAGCACAGTGCCAACACAGAACCACACTGCAGCACAGTGCCAACACTGTAACACACTACAGCACACTGCCAACACTGTACCACACTACAGCACAGTGCCAACACAGTACCACTCTACAGCACAGTGCCAACACTGTATCACAATACAGCACAATGCCAATACTGTACCCAGCTACAGCACAGTATCAGCACAATACCACACTACAGCACAGTGTCAACACTGCAACACACTACAGCACAGTGCCAGCACTGTATCACACTACAGCACAGTGTCAACACAGTACCACACTACAGCACAGTGCCAACACAGTACCACTCTACAGCACAGTGCCAACACTGTATCACAATACAGCACAGTGCCAACACTGTACCACACGACAGCACACTGCCAACACTGTACCACATTACAGCACAGTGCCAACAAAGTACCACACTACAGCACAATGCCAACACTGCAACACACTACAGCACATTGTCAACACTGTACCACACTACAGCACAGTGTCAACACAGTACCACACTACAGCACACTGCCAACACTGCAACACACTACAGCACAGTGTCAACACTGTACCACACTACAGCAAAGTGCCAACACAGTATCACATTCCAGCACAGGACCAACACTGTACTACACTACAGCACAGTGCAAACACAGTACCACACTACAGAACAGTTCGAACACTGTATCACACTACAGCACAGTGTCAGCACAATACCACACTACAGCACAGTGTCAACACAGTACCACACTACAGCACAGTGCCAACACAGTATCACACTACAGCACAGTGCCAACACTGTGCCACACTACAGCACAGTGCCAACACTACAGCACAGTGCCAACACTGTACAACACTACAGCACAGTGCCAATACAGTACCCACTACAGCACACTGCCAACACAGTACTACACT
>NW_025154274.1:0-1425 GCF_004010195.1 Chiloscyllium plagiosum | reverse complement strand
TCAGTGTTCAGTGTTCGGTATTCAGTATTCAGTATTCAGTGCATCAGTATTCAGTGTTCAGTGTTCAGTATTCCGTGTTCACTGTTCAGTGTTCTGTCTTCAGTGTTCAGTATTCAGTGTTTTGGGTTCAGTGATTAGTATTCCGTGTTCCGTATTCAGTGTTCAGTGTTCAGTATTCAGTGTTCAGTGTTCAGCATTCAGTTTTCTGTGTACAGTATTCAGTGTTCTGTATTCAATGTTCAGTGGTCAGTATTTAGTGTTCAGTCTTCAGTGTGCAGTGTTCAGTGTTCAGTTTTCAGTGTTCAGTGTTCAGTTTTCAGTGTACAGTGTTCAGTATTCTGTATTCAGTATTCAGTTTACAGTGTTCAGTGTGCAGTATTCAGTGTGTAGGGATCAGTGTTCAGTGTTCAGTATTCAGTGTTCGGTATTCATTGTTCAGTGTTCAGTAATCAGTGTTCAGTGTTCACTATTCAGTGTTCAGGGATCAGTGTTCAGTGTTCAGTATTCAGTGTTCGGTATTCAGTGTTCAGTATTCAGTTTTCAGTATTCAGTGTTCAGTGTCCAGTGTTCAGTATTCAGTGTTCAGGGGTCAGTGTTCAGTGTTCAGTATTCAGTGTTCGGTATTCAGTGTTCAGTGTTCAGTATTCAGTGTTCAGTGTACAGTATTCAGTGTTCAGTGTTCAGTATTCAGTATTGAGTGTTCAGTGTTCAGTGTTTTGTATTCAGTTTTAAGTGTTCAGTGTTCAGTGTACAGTATTCAGTGTTCAGTGTTCAATATTCAGTATTCAGTGTTCATTGTTTAGTGTTTTGTATTCAGTGTTCAGGGTTCAGTATTCAGTATTCAATGTTCAGTCTTCAGTTTTCAGTATTCAGTGTTCAGTATTCAGTATTCAGTATTCAGTGTTCAGTGTTCAGTGTTCAGTGTTCAGTATTCAGTGATCAGTATTCAGGATTCAGTGTTCAGTATTAAGTGATCAGTGTTCAGTGTTCAGTGTTCAGTGTTCAGCGTTCAGTATTCAGTGTTCACTGTTCAGTGTTCAGTATTCAGTTTTCAGTGTTCAGCTTTCAGTGTTCAGTGTTCAGTGTTCAGTCTTCAGTGTTCAGTGTTCAGTGTTCAGTGTTCAGTGTTCAGTATTCAGTGTTCAGTGTTCAGTGTTAGTATTCAGTGATCAGTGTTCAGTATTCAGTGATCAGTGTTCAGTATTCAGTGATCAGTGTTCAGTATTCAGTGATCAGTGTTCAGTATTCAGTGATCAGTGTTCAGTGTTCAGTATTCAGTATTCAGTATTCAATGTTCAGTTTTCAGTTTTCTGTATTCAATGTTCAGTGTTCAGTTTTCAGTATTCAGTTTTCAGTATTCAGTGTTCTGTATTCAGTGTTCAGTATTCAGTGTTCAGTTTTCAGTATTCAGCGTTCAGTGTTCAG
>NW_025154273.1:0-1425 GCF_004010195.1 Chiloscyllium plagiosum | reverse complement strand
TCAGATGCTGCCTGACCTGCTGTGTTTTGCCAGGGCCGCACTTTCCGACTCTGACTATCCAGTGTCTTCAATCCTCACTTTGATGTCAATGTCTGACAGTCATTCAATCCATTGAGACCGCAACAATTTTCAACTATGGATCTATGAGAAGGAGCAAAGCTTTTGGTTCCTGCTTGCGTGCGTTTTCAGTATCAGTGGGACTGGATGAGAGACCTTACTGCTGCAGCGCTCTGAGTGTGCAGCCTGAAACAGATATACGGGCCTGGAAAGTGGAATTCACAGCAGGCAGGGCCTGTACACAACTTTGTGTGCAGCTGAAGCTTTAGCCATGAAGAAGCCCGAGGAATCCCGCCCCGTGGAGAAACCGTGGAAGTGTGGCAACTGCGGAAAAGGCTTCTGTTTCCCGTCTGTGTTGGAGACTCATCGGTGCAGTCACACCGGGGAGAGGCCGTTCTCCTGCCCTGAGTGTGGGAACGGCTTCGTCAATTCCTCCAACCTACTGACCCACCAGCGGGTCCACACCAGGGAGAGGCCGTTCAACTGCTCTTACTGTGGGAAGGGCTTCACCCGCTCCTCCCACCTGCGGAGGCACCAGAGAGTTCATGTGCCATCGCAAGGGGATTAAAGGAGCGATGACAGAGTACCGTTATTGACTGGATTATCAACTCCGTTCCGGAGACTCCCGGGTTTGAATCCCGCTGAGTGAGATGGCGGAGTTGGAATTTGGTCAGAAATCTGGGTTCAGAATCTAATGATGAAACTGTTTTCATGGGTGGGGGGAGCTGGAGAAAACCCCCATCTGATTCACTCATGTCCTTTTTAGGGAAGGAAACTGCCATTGTGGGAAAGGATTCACTCAGTCAGGGCAGGAGAACGGCCTCTCCCCAGTGTGACTGCGCCGATGAGTCTCCAACACAGACAGGAAACAGAAGCCTTTCCCGCAGTTGCCACACTTCCACGGTTTCACTACAGGGCGGGATTCCTCGGGTTTCTTCGTGGCTAAAGCTTCAGCTGCACACAAAATTGTGTACAGGCCCTCCCTGCTGTGAATTCCTCTTTCCAGGCCTGTGTATCTGTTTTAGACTCCACACTCAGTGCGCTGTAACAGTAGGGTCTCTTATCCAGTCCCACTGATACTGAAAACCAGCTGCATCCTTTACCCGGTCTGGCCTTTGCTTGACTCCAGACCCATAGCAGTGTGGTTGACTCTACACTGCCACCCCCAGCAAATGAGTGCGGAGAAATGTACTTGGATACAGAGTGTGGGTTGAAATTGCTCAGTGAGGCAATACAGGTTCAGGCTGTACCAAGGATCCAATTACAAAGGGACAGCTTGGTGCTGACCAATAGTAAAGAAAGTGGGGGGTGGGAGAAGTGTGAGCACTTGGACCTTTGAGCTGTTTAAAAGAAAAAGCTACATTCTCA
>NW_025154272.1:0-1425 GCF_004010195.1 Chiloscyllium plagiosum | reverse complement strand
AGATCGAGGGAGAGCGTGTGGGGGGTGTACACAAAGTGAAAGAGTGGAATTGGGTTAGAGAGAGGGAGTGGGAGAACGATAGATTGAGAGAGAGTAACAGTAGGTAGAGAGAAGGTGAGCCCGAGTGGGAGTAGGGGCGCGAGAGAGTTGAGGGTTGTAGAGAGAGATGGAGAGAGTGCCAATTTATTAGAAAGAGAGGGGTGTAGTCAGAGAAAGAGAGAGTGGAAGAGGGATAGAAAGAGAGTGGCAGAATCGTCGGTGGTGCAGACAGAGAGAGGGAGTGGGAGGAGGTGGAGATCTTGTGTGTGGGAGTGAATCGAGAGAGATACAGTGGGAGAGGTTTAGAGAGTGTGAAATAGTGGGAGACGGGTCGAGAGAGAAAGGGGGTATGGGAGGGAAAGTCAGAGGGAGCGGTGTAGACATAGAGAGTGGGGGAGAACGGCAGGGTGTAAATAGGGAGACAAAATGGGATGATTTTAGAGAGACACAGGCAGGGAGCGGATTTGAGAGAGACAGGGAAAGGATTTGAAAGAGAGAAAGTTGGATGGGGCAGAGAGAGGGAGAATGCAGATCATTAGAGAGAGACAGAGAGAGGCCGGCAAGTAGAGAGAGTGCGATGGGCTCGAGAGTGAGAGAGAGTTGTGGGGATAGAACGAAAGAGAGAGGTGTATGAAAGAGAGAGGCAGTGTGTAGATAGAGAGTAGCATGCAGCTCGAGGTAGAAAGATTGGGAGGACGGTAGACAGACAGAGAGAGAGGGAAAGAGAGAAGATAGAGAGCGGGACGGAACGAGGAGGGAGGTAGCGACAGAGTGGGAGGGGTGTAGAAAGAAAGAGGGAGAGAATGGCGGGAGGTAGAGAAAGAAAGAAATGGAGTAGACAGACAGAGTAGCAGGCAGGTAGAGAGAGCGAGGGGCAGTGAAAATGGTGGAGAAGAGAGAGAGTATGGGACGAGGTGCAGAGAGAGAGAATCGGATGGCTTGCAGAGAGAGAGAGAATTGGAGGGTGGTTGAGTGTAAGAGCGTGGGAGGTGTGAAACAGAGAGATTGTTGCCGGGCTGGAGAGAGCGTGGGAGGCCGAGGGAGAGAGAAAGATTGTGATCGGATGTTAGAGAGAGGGAGAGAGAGTGTATTAGTGGGGTACAAGGAGAGTTGCAGAGGTCGGGAGAGCATTACAGAGAGGGAGAGAAAGGGAATGAGAGTGTGGGAGGGATGCTGCAACTCCTATGTCATCAGCGTCGATTGCAACTTCGATGGGTTTCAAAACGTTTGGTTCAGCTAAGACTTTTGTGATGAATAATATTGCTTCAAAACGGTCGAATGCCTCCTAGCATTGACCTGTACACCGAAACTTTATGTTCTTATTCAGCAAATCGGCTATGGTGAAGCTACTCTACTGAAGTTTGGAACAAACGTGCAATAGAATCC
>NW_025154271.1:0-1425 GCF_004010195.1 Chiloscyllium plagiosum | reverse complement strand
TTCATGGTAACAGCTCGGTCCAGGATACACTGGTGTGGGGGGTGGGGGGGACATTGTTTTAAAGACGATACTGGGTCCCGCCACTTCAATCTGATCTCTTCACCCAAGTCCATGTGACATCATCATATTGGGCAGTGCTTCATATACTCCTCAGCATTAACCCATTCAGCACCGAACCCCATCCAGTAATAATATGTGAGACCCAGAATGGGGCATTTCGTGTAAGGGGATTTCAAGTTCCAAACTTTTTGAGAGATTGTGGGAGTCAGAGTTCCACAGAAACTCTTTCGGGATACAGAAGGAAACCACACACAAAACCGATCAGGACTGAGAGTCCCATAGATGCTGAATGAGGCAAGGTCTCTGTCTGCAGCCCTCCCACCACACGACAGGAAGAGATTGATGACCTTATAAAACCCCTTGAGGGAGTTGTCTGATTAACGTGATGTGTATATTGTAAAATATAACCGACAATTATAAATACAGTGAGGCAGCTCAGAGAGCCACAGACTGCACTGAAAGGATGTGACTGACTTTGCACTTTGTGTCATGCAAATTGGATCCAATGTGGAATTTTATTCACAAGTTTTAGAAAGTAAATATGCAAATTGGAAAACAATATTTTCCTATTATATCACTAAGCTGACTATAAATGCTGATAATTGTGGTTAGTCATCAATAAATAATTGTTTGTTGTTGATTGAATTCATTGCTAATAATTTCACGAGATTTTCGCTCAGCAGCTTGTGGGTCCTCGTATCAGCAGTTGTTGAGGGTCAGTTCAATGCAACCTGGGAGAGTTAAGGCCATTCATGGGTCACAGGTCAGTATCAGTCACTGCTAACCCTCTGCTGGCTGGGAATCCCATGGACACTAGTGTTCTTCCTCGTACTGAGTCTAATTCAGGACACAGTCACAGGGGAGACACTCAGACCCTGGGAGGGGGGAGTGTGGAAGGGGGGAGTGCAGAGAGAGAAACACCCAGGCTCACCCCCAGGGTCAAGGTTCTGGGTCATGTGTCAAGGAGAATTGGGCTATTCTACCAGGAAAGGAAGCACCTGATGGGATTTATAAAACATTAAACAGTCTGGAAACGAGAAATCTGAGATTGGTTTTAAACTAAACCGAGAGATTCAGAACAGGAGGACACAGTTACAGTGAGAGAGATTCTTCACCCAGTCAGTGATCAATGAGCTCAACCTGACAGAGAGTTTAATGTGAGGGAACATGGAGTGGATTAATTACAGAGAGTCAGGTTGGCCTGTGGGCTATTGTGAAAAGGAGTTATAACAGAGTTATTTGCGTCATATAAGCACAGAGGATCCGGTATGGGGTTTGGTGGGAAGAGTCGGCTAGAGAGAGCAAACTGTTGGGGTGAGAGGTGGGGGGGGATTGATGGTGAGAGTCAGGTACAGGGAACTCAGT
>NW_025154270.1:0-1425 GCF_004010195.1 Chiloscyllium plagiosum | reverse complement strand
GTGGATCAAGGCTTTGAAGAATTTAGAAATAGACATAAGTTTAAACTCAATACATAAGATGATAATGAGCCAGTTAAGATCTCAGTCCTTTCTCAATAAGCACAAGTTTAAGTTTACCAGTCTTGTCCAGGCCAGCAGTAAATGGGATTTTTATTTGCACTGTGCACGTCTCCTGATTTCACAAGATACCTTAGTTTTGTAAATGCAATAGAATGCATTTTGTACCGTTTCAGCAATTCATTAAATAGAAATTGACCAAAGTATACAACTTTCCAAAGCTGTCTTTCAACAGCCAGACTGATACAATATTCAAAGAGTATCTTCATGAACAAAGTGGGCTTGTCAGGGGGTTAAATCATTTCAAATTCGAAAACTAGATTCCATTTTAATCTTATCAGCTGGATGTTGGATACTCCATTAACAAAAGGTTCCCAAATTCAAACGATTGTTTGCAAATACAGAAATATTTTGACATAAAGGGAAACAACATTTTATACTGAGCAAGAAATGAGTTCTGATGCGTTTGAAAGTGCACAATGATTGATCGAGATGTTCCCAATGGAACAATGGACTGGTCAGATGGTGGTGGACAGTTGACAACTGAACTTTGTTATGTTTTCAATTGGCAGGTTGCCTGAGTGGTCAAGGTATTGTCATGCCAAATGAGGCAGAGAATGGCCATCACCAATTTAGTCGAATCACAACAAGCATTGGCTGTTAACTGCTAACCATCACCTGGTCCACTCTCCATGCCTTTACCAATCAGCACTCATTACCCAGACAGATTAAATGCTTTCTCCCTTTCCATTGGAATTCTTGAAAGTGTCCTGATAAGTACAATATTAAAGACTTAAATAAAATAACTTTATTTTCATCAATACTCAAATTTCCATGTTGTACCAACTTAACTATAATGTATCAGGCCTACAATGAAGTGGTAAAGTTCTGCACTGGTCTCAGAGTTAAACCAGCAACAATGTCCTTGTGGAGACAATACTTTGCCTTTTATCCAATGACATTGAGGAAACAGAAATAAATAGAAACAAATCACATGCACATACACACAGCACACTATTATTTAATTTAATAGAGAGAAATTCTGCACTAACAGAAAACCTAATTTTCATTCTGAATACTGAATGTAGCATCAAAAGCACCTTTGTGATATTGACAGTTTGAAAATCTAGGCCATATTCGTTTGCAGCAGTTGAAGAATTAGTCATTCTATTATGAATACCGGTTAGTTCCGACACCAGTATTTGACCATAGAATCAGATTGTTTTTAAAGGCAGATATCAATATGAAGTTGCACAGTGGCAGGAGCACAGCTATCCTATGGACAGCACTAAAGAGATCTCACACCCATTGGCTGTTTAGTAAAGAAATGGGCAAACCTCAGAGATAGGGAAATGTAAATAAAGGAAC
>NW_025154269.1:0-1425 GCF_004010195.1 Chiloscyllium plagiosum | reverse complement strand
ATTGGTCCTCCTGGGAGCAGATGCGGCGAAGGCAAAGGAATTGGGAATAAGGGATGCCGTTGTTACAGGGTGGGAAGAGGTGTCATCTAGGTAGCTGTTGGAGTCAGTTGGTTTGTAGTATACGCCCGTGTTGAGTCGGTCGTCTGAGATAGAGATGGAGAGGTCTAGGAAGGAGAGGGAGGAGTCGGAGACGGTCCAGGTAAATTTGAGGTCGGGGTGGAAGGTGTTTGTAAAGTGGATGAACTGTTCAACCTCCTCGTGGGAGCACGAGGCAGCGCCAATACAGTCATCAATGTAGCGGAGGAAAAGGTGGGGGGTGGTGCCAGTGTAGCTGCGGAAGATGGACTGTTCCACATATCCAACGAAGAGGCAGGCATAGCTAGGGCCCATGCTTGTGCCCATGGCTAATCCTTTGGTTTGCAGGAAGTGGGTGGATCGGAAGGAGAAGTTGTTAAGAGTGAGGACCAGTTCAGTCAGGCGAAGGAGAGTGTCAGTGGAAGGGTACTGGTTAGTTCGGCGGAAAAGGAAGAAGCCGAGGGCTATGAGGCCTAAGGGGGATGGAGGTGTATAGGGACTGGATGTCCATGCTGAATATAAGGCGTTGGGGGCCGGGGAAGGGAAAATCATGGAGGAGGTGCCAGAGGATCTGAGCTACAGGGAGTGGCTGGACAGACTGGGGCTGTATTCCCTTGTGCGTCGAAGGCTGAGGGGTGACATTATAGAGGTTTACAAAATTAAGAGAAGCATGGATAGGATAAAGAGACAATGTTATATGACTCTTGGAGTCATAGAGAAGTACAGCATGGAAACAGACCCTTCGGTCCATCCCGTCCATGCCGACCAGATATCCCAACCCAATCTAGTCCCACCTGCCAGCATCCGGGCCATATCCCTACAAACCCTTCCGATTCATATACCCATCCAAATGCCTCTTAAATGTTGCAATTGTTCCAGCCTGCATCACATCCTCAGGCAGCTAATTCCATGCACGTACCAACCTCTACGTGAAAAAGTTGCCCCTTAGGTCTCTTTTATATCTTTATCCTCTCACCCTAAACCTATGCCCTCTAGTTCTGGACTCCCCGACTCCAGGGAAAGTGCTTTGTCTATTTATTCTATCCATGCCCTTCATAATTCTGCAAACCGTTATGAGGTCACCCCTCAGCCTCCGACATTCCAGGGAAAACAGCTCCAACCTGTTCAGCCTTTCCCTGTAGCTCAGACCCTCCAACCCTGGCAACATCCTTCTAAATTATTTCTAAACCCTTTCAAGTTCACAACATCTTTTCGATCGGAAGGAGACCAGAATTGCCAAACAATAAAACACAGCGGCCTAACCAATGTCCTATACAGCCGCAGCTTGACCTCCCAACTCCAGTACTCAGTATTTGGCCACTAAAGGAAAGCATACAAAACGCCTTCTTC
>NW_025154268.1:0-1425 GCF_004010195.1 Chiloscyllium plagiosum | reverse complement strand
ATTTGGGGATGGTCAGTGGGCTCGTGTCATGAGCGATGTGTGGACGTTAGTGGGCTGGAGTCCTGAGTGATGTGGCGATGGTCAGTGGGCTGGAGTCCCGAGTGATATGGGGACGGTCAGTGGGTTTGAGTCCCGAGCGATGTGTGGATGGTCAGTGGGCTGGAGCCATGAGCGATGTGGGGATAGTCAGTGGGTTGGATTCCAGAGCGATGGGGGTCGGTCAGTGGGCTGGAGTCCTCAGCGATGTGGTAATAGTCAGTGGGCTGGAGTCCTGAGCGAAATGGGGACGGTCAGTGGGCTGGAGTCCTGAGCGATGTGGGAATGGTCTGTGGGCTGGAGTCCCGAGCGATGTGGGGATAGTCAGTGGGCTGGAGTCCCAAGTGATTGGGGATGGTCAGTGGGCAGGAAACACGAGCGATGTGGGAATGGTCAGTGGGCTGGTGTCCCCGAGCGATGTGGGGATGGTCAGTGAGTTGGAGTCCCGAGCGATGTGCGGATGGTCAGTGGGCTGAAGCCCTGAGCGATGTGGGGATAGTCAGTGGGCTGGAGTCCCAAGTGATGTGGGGATGGTCAGTAGGCTGGAATCCCAAGCATGTGGGAACAGTTAGTGGGCTGGAATCTCGAGCGAGATGCAGATGGTCAGTGGGTTGGAGTCCCGAGCGAGGTGGGGACGTTCAGTGGGATATTGTCCCGATGGATGTGGGGATGGTCAGTGCGCTGGAGTGCTGAGCGATGTGGGAATGGTCAATGGGATTGAGTCCTGATTGATGTGGGTCAGTCAGTGAGATGGAGTCCTGAGCAATGTGGGAATGGTCAATTGGCTGGAAAGCCGAGCGATGTGGGAATGGTCAGTGGGTGGAGACCCGAGCGATGTTCCAAAGGTCAGTGGGCAGGAAACCCGAGATATGTGGGAATGGTCAGTGGGCTTGAATCCCGAGCCATGTGGGAGGGTCAGTGACTTGGAGTCCGGAGCGATGTGGGGATGGTCAGTGGGCTGGAATCCCGAGCGATGTAGGAATGGTCAGTGGGCTGGAATCCTGAACGATTTGGGGATGGTCAGTGGGTTGGAATTCCTAGTGATGTGGGAATGGTCAGTGGGCTGTAATCACGAGCGATGTGGGAATGGTCAGTGGGCTAGAATCCTAAGCGAAGTGTGGAAGGTCAGTGGGCTGGAGTCCAGAGCGATGTGGGAATGGTCAGTGGGCTGGAATCCCGAACAATTTGGGGATGGTCAGTGGCTGGTGTCCCGAGCAATGTGTGGACGGTTAGTGGGCTGGAGTCCCGAGTGATGTGGGGACGGTCAGTGGGCTGGAGTTCCGAGTGGTATGGGGATGGTCATGGGCTGGTGCCCCGAGCGATGTGGGAGGGTCAGTGACCTGGAGTCCGGAGCGATGTGGGGATGGTCAGTGGGCTGGAATCCCGAGC
>NW_025154267.1:0-1425 GCF_004010195.1 Chiloscyllium plagiosum | reverse complement strand
CAGAGGCACTATCTCAGTTACAGTGACACTACCGTCAGTGACAGCGACACTATCTCAGGGACAGAGACACTATCTCAGTGACAGTGACACTATCTCAGTGACAGTGACACTGCCTCAGTGACAGTGACACTATCTCAGGGACAGAGACACTATCTCAGTGACAGTGACACTATCTCAGTGACAGTGACACTACCTCAGTGACAGTGGCACTATCTCAGGGACAGAGACACTATCTCAGTGACAGTGACACTATCTCAGTGACAGTGACGCTATCTCAGTGACAGAGACGCTATCTCAGAGACAGTCACGCTATCTCAGTGACAGAGACACTATCTCAGTGACAGAGACACTATCTCAGTGACAGTAGAACTATCTCAGTGACAGTGACATTATCTCAGCGACAGTGACACTGTATCAGTGACAGAGACACTTCCTCAGTGACAGTGAGACTTTCTCAGTGACAGTGACACTATCTCAGTGACAGTGACGCTATCTCAGTGACAGAGACACTATCTCAGAGACAGTGACGCTATCTCAGGGACAGAGACACTATCTCAGTGACAGTAAAACTATCTCAGTGACAGTGACACTCAGTGACAGAGGCACTATCTCAGTTACAGTGACACTTACTCAGTGACAGTGACACTATCTCAGTGACAGTGACAATATCTCAGTGACAGACACTATATCAGTGACAGTGACACTCAGTGACAGAGGCACTATCTCAGTTACAGTGACACTTACTCAGTGACAGTGACACTATCTCATTGACAGTGACACTATCTCAGTGACAGTGACACTATATCAGTGACAGAAACACTATCTCAGTGACAGTGACACTATCTCAGTGACAGTGACACTCAGTGACAGAGGCACAATCTCAGTTACAGTGACACTTACTCAGTGACAGTGACACTATCTCAGTGACAGTGACACCATCTCAGTGACAGTGACAATATCTCAGTGACAGATACACTATCTCAGTGAGAGACACTATCTCAGTTACAGTGTCATTATCTCAGTGACAGTGACACTACCTCAATGACAGATACACTATCTCAGTGAGAGACACTATCTCAGTGACAGAGACACTATCTTAGTGACAGTGACATTATCTCAGTGACAGTGACGATATCTCAGTGACAGAGACACTATCTCAGTGACAGTGAGACTATTTCAGTGACAATGAGACTGTCTCAGTGAGAGTGACGCTATCTCAGTGACAGTGACGCTATCTCAGTGACAGTGACACTGTCTCAGTGACAGAGATACGACCTCAGTGACAGAGATACTATCTCAGCGGCAATGACACTGTCTCAGCGACAGTGACACTATCTCAGTGATAGTGGCACTATCTCAGTGACAGTGACACTATCTCAGTGACAGTGACGTTATCTCAGTGACAGAGACACTATCACAGTGTCA
>NW_025154266.1:0-1425 GCF_004010195.1 Chiloscyllium plagiosum | reverse complement strand
ACAGTCATCGACAGCACAATTAATGCGTCTGTTGCTGATTTATTTCTAACATTTTGATACGAAGCACAACTGGCTCATCAGACTTAGCAATGTTCAAACCAGCTACAATACAACTATGCTAGCCTTCAACTGTTACCTTGTTACTAATATGAATTGACTTTATGTCTTCAGTTCCACAAGTTCCATGTGATCATTTGGTATTTCTCAGCGATTTTCTGAATCTTCCTCCGTGTTGACAGATGCAAAGTACCTGGTTACTTTCTTGGCCATTTCCCTGTTCTCCACAATAACCTCTCCTCTCCCGATTACAAAATTCCACATTTGACCTCGCTTTTATTTTGTTTTCTTTGCAATACAGATTGTAGATTTATGCAGACTTTGTGTTCTTCTTTCACAGAATCATTAAAAGCCCACAGTGTGGAAAAGGCCCTTGGGCCCAACAAGTCCACCCTGCCCCTGCGAAGAGGAACCACCCAGACCCACTCCCGTTCGATTCTACACTTTGCGACGTATGTACCTAATCTACACATCCCTGAACAATTTTGGAAAATAAGCATTTCCAATTCAGCTAACCTGTAAATCTTTGGACTGTGGGAGAAAACCGGAGCACCCGGAGGAAACTCACGCAGACACGGGGAGAATATGCAACCTCCACACAAACAAATTTCTGAGAATTCTCCGGTTTCCACAATGTCTAGAATTCTTCTGAACTCACTTGCTTTGATTAATATAATCTTTAATTTATTATGTCAACCTTCATTAAGTCACTTGCCCTTTCTTCGGTGATTCTACCTTAAAGAAAGGGCCAAGCCAGATGGTGGAGTGCCCGATATCTGATCCCTCCTCCATCACACCCCCTCTCCCCCGCCAAGTGGGGAGGACCCTGGTATGAGCCGGAGTGGACCGGGACGTGTCGTCTGGAGATTCCGTGACATCCATGTCCCTCCAACTGAGTAAAAAACAATGTTCAGTGAAGGGCAATTCTCACTTTTACCACTCTGTCAGTTCTCACAATTTTCTCCCTCCCAAAACAACAAATATCTCATTGCAGAGAGTTGCAGACACAACAATATTCAGAGACATATGTAAACACGCTAATATACTGACACTAACAGTGCATACACGGAGGTAGAACCGCACAAAAGTAGTGGCATACAGAGATATAGACAGTCGCCCACAAACAGATACAAGCACAAGTAAAACGCACAGTCTAATACACAGATGAACGTCGCCCACAAATAGACACAAGCACAAGTAAAACGCACAGGCTAATACACAGATGAACCGATGTCAGCACACAAATACACAAACACATAGACACATGAACAAACACACACAAGTGTACACACGGACCCACAGAGATACAGACACTCGTGCTTATAAGACAGAGATAAATAGGTTTTTGATGAGTAAGCATGTCAAGAG
>NW_025154265.1:0-1425 GCF_004010195.1 Chiloscyllium plagiosum | reverse complement strand
TTCATGTGAACAGCAGAGCAAGGCTAAAAAACCACATTCCATTCTGGTTACATACAGATAAGAAGATTCACACGGGACTAAGCAACACCTCCATTCCGGTTAGATTCACACATGTATTGGGACATAATTTTTAACCGTTTCACCACATTCCACTGCTTGGAATTTTACACCACATCGCTCTCTGACGGTGATCACTCCCTGACTGTGATCGCTCTCTGACGGTGATCACTCCCTGACTGTGATCGCTCTCTGTCAGTGTTCACTCTCTGACTGTGATCACTCCCTGTCGGTGATCACTTCCTGTCGGTGATCACTCCCTGTCGGTGATCACTCCCTGACCGAGATCACTCCCTCTCGGTGTTCACTCCCTCTCGGTGATCACTCTCTGTCTGTGATCATTCCCTGACAGAGATCACTCCCTGACAGAGATCACTCCCTCTCGGTGTTCACTTCCTTTCGGTGATCACTCCCTGACAGAGATCACACCCTGATTATGATCACTCCCTGTCGGTGATCACTCCCCGACTGTGATCACTCCCTGTCGGTGATCACTCCCTGACCGAGATCACTCCCTCTCGGTGTTCACTCCCTGTCGGTGATCACTCCCTGTCGGTGATCACTCCCTGTCGGTGAACACTCCCTGACAGAGATCACTCCCTCGTGGTGATCACTCCCTGACGATCTTCACTCCCTGACTGTGATCACTCCCTGTCGGTGATCACTCCCTGACAGTGTTCACTCGCTTTCAGTGATCTCTCCCTGACGATGATCACTCCCTCTCGGTGTTCACTCTCTGACAGAGATCACTCCCTGGCGGTGATCACTCCCTGACGGTCTTCACACCCTGACGGTGTTGACTTCCGGTCGGTGATCACTCCCTGTCGGTGATCACTCCCTGACTGTGATTATTCCCTGACTGTGGTCACTCCTTGTCGATGATCACTCCCTGTCGGTGATTACTCCCTGACTGTGATCACTCCCTGATTGTGATCACTCCCTGATTGTGATCAGTCCCTGACTGTGATCAGTCCCTGTCGGTGATCACTCCCTGAGATCACTCCCTGACAGAGATCACTCACTGACAGAGATCACACCCTCTCGGTATTCACTCCCTCTCGGTGTTCACTCCCTCTCGGTGATCACTCCCTGTCGGTGATCACTCCCTCACAGAGATCACTCCCTCACAGAGATCACTCCCAGACAGTGATCACTCCCTGACAGAGATCACCCCCTGACAGAGATCACTCCCTGACAGAGATCACTCCCTGACGATGATCACTCCCTGACAGAGATCACCCCCTGACAGAGATCACTCCCTGACAGAGATCACTCCTTGTCGGTGATCACTCCCTGTCGGTGATCGCTCCCTGACTGAGATCGCTCCCTGACTGAGATCACTCCCTGTCTGTGATCGCTCCCTGACTG
>NW_025154264.1:0-1425 GCF_004010195.1 Chiloscyllium plagiosum | reverse complement strand
TTTTACCTTTCCCTTGCATATGGAAGAATCTGTGTTCACTCACTCAAGGGAGAAAGTGAGGATTGCAGATGCTGGAGGTCAGAGTCGAGAATGCGGTGCTGGAAAAGCACAGTCCTTCAGGCAGCATCCGAAGAGCAGAAGAATCCACATTTCATGTGTCAGCCCTTCGTCGGGAATGAGGCTTGTCGCCCTAAGGTGCTGAGAGATAAATGAAAAGGGGATAGGAATGGGAGAAGGTAGCTGAGAATGTGGCAGGAAGCTGAGAATGTGACAGGTAGATAACGTTTAGGGTGGAAATGATATGGCAGAGAGGACGGTGGAGCAGAAAGGTGAGAAGAAATTTGGGCAGGTAGGACAGGTCACGGGGGCTATGTTGAGTTGGAAGGTTAACGTGTGGGAAAGGAAAATGAGGAAATTAGTGAAATCCACATTGATCCCGTGTGGTTGCAAGGTCCAAAGTTGGAAATGAGGCTTTGTTCCTCCAGGCATCCGTTGTTTAGGGGGTAGTGGTGAAGGAGGATGAGGGCCTTGGTGGAGTGAGAGGGTGTGCTGAAATGTCTGGCCATGGGGCAGTGGGGTTGATTGGTGCGGGTGTCCTGGAGATGTTCTCTGAAGTGTGCCGCATGTTCGCTTCCTGTCTGCCCAATGTGGAGGAGACAACATCGGGAGCAATGGATATGGTAGGTTGTGTGCCTGGAAGTACAGGAAAAACTCCGATGGATGTGGAAGGATCATTTGGGGCCTTGGGCTAAGGTGAGTCGGGAGGTGAGGACGCAGATTGTGCAATTCCTGCGGTGGCAGAGGAAGGAGCTGCGATGGGAGAGTGTTTTGGTGGGGGATGGGGGGTGTTGACATCAATGCACGAAGCATGAGAAATAAGATGGATGAACTTGAGGCTCTTTTGGAAATTGGCAGATACGATACTCTGGGGATAACTGAGACGTGGCTTCAAGTGGACAGGGCCTTGGAAATGAATATTCAAGGTTAAACATGCTATCGTAAGGACAGACTGACGGGCAGAGGGGGTGGGGTGGCCATGTTGGTAAGGGATGATATTCAGTCCCTTGCGCGGAGGGACCTAGAATCAGGGGATTTAGAGTCAGTGTGGATAGAGCTGAGAAATTTTAAGGGTAAAACCACCCTCATGGGAGTTATCTACAGGCCGCCAAACAGTAGTCCGGATGTCGGATGTAAGTTGAATCAGGAGGTGAAATTGGCCTGTTGCAAAGATATTACTTCAGTTGTTATAGGGGATTTTAACATGCAGGTAGACTGGGAGAATCAGGATGGTATTGGACCTCAAGAAAGAGACTTTGTGGAGTGCCTCCGAAATGGATTCTTAGAGCAGCTGGTGCTGGAGCCTACTAGGGAGAAGGCAATTCTCGATCTCATATTGTGAAACGAACCAGAATTGATCAGGGACCT
>NW_025154263.1:0-1425 GCF_004010195.1 Chiloscyllium plagiosum | reverse complement strand
GAGAATATTTATTTCAACTGGACATTGTTTATGGTCACAAAATTAAAAAGGGTACTTTAAAAGAAAGTCTGGAAATAAAGAGTTGGTGTCAGTAAAAGTATCCATAAGAAGTTAAGCAGCCATAAAAACTCAACTAATTAATGGATGGTCTTTGAAGAACTAAATCTTCTGCCCACAACTAATCTGGCATATGTGACTACAGTATCATGGCAGTATGGTTGGCATGCACACCATACATACCAATCTCTTGCAATCTTTTGATATTAAGTGGTATTATCATCACTGATTCCCTCACGATTACCGCAATGGAGTTAACCTCGACCTGAAACTGAACCGGATCAACTATACAACATTATGTCAACAAAAACAGGTCAGAGGATGAAAATTCTTGACTAAGTAACTCACTTCCAGTCTCCCAGTACATGCCCAAGAAACATAACACCAGATAGGATATAGCAACCTGCTTGATCAGCACCCCCATTCACCAACCTATACATTCACTTCCTTCATCAATAAACAGGGAAAGCTATGTGCACGATAAGATGCACTGCAGCAACTCACTAAACTCCTTCAACAGCATCTTCAAAGACTGCGACCTCTGTCACCTAAAAGGACACAGGCAAGTAGATAACATTGAAACACCATTACCTGTAAGTTCCTCTTCAAGCCACACACCGTCCTGACTTAGGAATATATCATTCCTTCACTGCTATAGGATCATAATCCCAGGTACTTTTTTCCTATCAGCATTGTGATTGTACCTGTAGCAGGTGACTGCAGATGTTTGAGGAAATGGCTCACTATCAACTTCCCAAGTGCAATGAAGAAGTGATAACAACACTGACCTTGCCAGCAGTGCTAACATCCATTGAAAATAAAATGTTTAAAAGCCTGACCCGTGGGTTAGGACGACAGTCTTACATCAGTCTGCTGCAGAACCCTGAGCTCCAAACCTAACAACACGTGAGGGTTTATACATTTATGTTTACCTAGCAAGACTGCAGTGGCCCAAGGTAGCTCACCACCGTGACCATTTCGAGAACGAGGGAAAGGTACCAAATACCAGCATTACCGCAAACATCCAAATTCGAACAACGAACTAAAAATCTGAAACAAAAAAAAATCAAATTTGACTTCATTCTTCTCAATCCACAAAAGCGATAAGGGAAAGATGATGTGAATACCTCGATTCTCGACAACAGCACGTCTGCATGAGAAAAGACAACGGTTTCCCTCCCTTTTCTGGGAAGGATTACTGGAAGGAGCTGCACATTCTAACATCGCATTTTTGAAAGGCTATTAAGCTTAACATCACTGCATAGGTCAGCTCCTACCTTTTTCTGGGGATCCAACCAGTCCAGCTCTCTTTGGGATTTTACTTCAAGGCTTGTACTCGCAGTTTGAGGAGGGCCACCTGGTGCGGTG
>NW_025154262.1:0-1425 GCF_004010195.1 Chiloscyllium plagiosum | reverse complement strand
GCTAATCAGTCTCCCATGGAGAAGCTTGTTGAACGCCTGACTGAAGTCCACATAGATCACATTTACCGCTCTGCCTTCATCAATCCTGTTTGTTACGTCTTCAAAAAGCTCAATCCCGTTTGTGAGACATGATTTCCCACGCACAAAGCCATGTTGATTACCCCAAATCAGTCCTTGCCTTTCCAAATACATGTACATCCTTTCCCTCAGTATTCCCTCCAACAACTTGCCCACCACCGACGTCCGTCTCACTGATTTATTCTTACCACCTGGCTTGTTGCTACCATCTTTCTTAAACAGTGGCACCATGTTAGCCAACCTCCAGTCTTCAGGCACCTCACCTGTGACTATCGATGATACAAATACCTCAGCAACAGGCCTGGCCATTACTTCCCTAGCTTCCCACAGAGTTCTAGGGTACACCTGAATAGGTCCTCGGGATTTATCCACATTTATGTGTTTCAAGACTCCCCCCATCTTACTAGTTTAAACCCTCCTGAGCAGCTCTAGCAAATCTCCCTGGCAGTATATTAGTTCCCTTCCAATTTAGGTGCAATCCGTCCTGCTTGTACAGGTCACTTCTACCTCAAAAATGCTTCCAACGATCCAGAAATATGAATCCTTCTCCTTTACACCAGCTCCTCAGCCTTGCATTCATCTGCTCTATCCTCCTATAGGAATAGCAGCACCGGGAGTAATTCAGATATTACTATTCTCGAGGATCTCCTTTCGAAATTCTTGCCTATCTCTCTGTAATCTCCCTTCAGAATCTCAAACGTTTCCCTTTCCATGTGTTTGTTTCCAATCGTGGAGGTTGATAGCATGGAAACAGGCCCTTCTGCCCAAACTCAATGTCTTAGACTTCCCTATCCTGCGAAAAAGTTGTTCGCTATCAGCTTTATCAACAGATCTCATGATTTTACTCGATTAACACTTTGAATGAGTGACTTGTGCTTTGGGGATCGGTGGACAGACTGGTCTTGTCTCTGCTGGACTTTAGATGAGTTAAGGATGACCTGATCAAAGTGTGTGAAGTCCCTAATGATCCTGACATTGCGGATGGGCAATGGATGTTTCTCCTTGTTGGTGAGTTCAGATTGGGGACACGATTTAAAGATTAGTGTAGAGGGGCGGTCACTCTTTTTGGACAGATGAGAATTGTGTTTTTAGGGCTGTGCAACTTTCGAACTGGCAGTCACAGTAAGCGATTGAGGCGGGGAAAAATACTTATAAATTACAGGTAAATTTATTCTGCTGCATTACAAGAATCTAAGGTTACTCTGATTAGATGGGAATGTGGAGCTGTAAACGTAAACTCACCAGCTATAATCTTCTGAAATGTTAGAGGAGGTTCCAGCGAGCAATTCACCTACTTCAGTTCCAGTTTCATGCGTTTCTGTGAAATAGCTCTATATCTGAATCTTT
>NW_025154261.1:0-1425 GCF_004010195.1 Chiloscyllium plagiosum | reverse complement strand
TAACATCCTCCTCACATTTAACCCTGCCACCCAAATTTGCCAATGGTATTGCTAATACCACCTTCTATATCATTAATATATATTGTAAAAAGCTGCGATCCCAGTACTGATCCCTGCGGTACCCCACTGGTCACTGCCTGCCATTCCGAAATGGAGCCGTTTATCACTACTCTTTGTTTCCTATCAACCAACCAACTTTCAATCCAAGTTAGTACTTTGCCCCCAATACCATGCGCCCTAATTTTGCTCACTAACCTCTTATGTGAGACTTTATCAAAAGCTTTCTGAAAGTCCAGGTACATCTACTGGATCTCCCTTGTCCATCTTCAGAGTTACATCCTCAAAAAATTCCAGATTAGTCAAGCATGATTTCCCCTTCATAAATCCATGCTGACTCTGACCTATTCTGTTACTACTATCCAGATGTGTCGTAATTTCAGCCTTTATAATAGACTCCAGCATCTTTCCCACCACTGAGGTCAAACGAACTGGTCTATAATTTCCTGTTTTCTCTCTCCCACCTTTCTTAAAAAGTGGGACAACATTAGCCACCCTCCAATCCACAGGAACTGATCCCGAATCTATCGAACTCTGGAATATAATCACCAACGCATCTACGATTTCTCGAGCCACCTCCTTCAGTACCCTGGGATGTAGACCATCAGGCCCCGGGGACTTACCAACCTTCAGACCTAACAGTCTCTCCAACACTAATTCCTGGCAAATATAAATTCCCTTAAGTTCAGGTCCTTCAGCCACTGTTACCTCAGGGAGATTGCTTGTGTCTTCCCCAGTGAACACAGATCTGAAGTACCAATTCAATTCTTCTGTCATTTCTTTGTTCCCCATAATATATTCCCCTGTTTCTGTCTTCAAGGGCCTAATTTTAGTCTTAACCACTTTTTTGCCTTTCACATACCTAAAAAAGCTTTTACTATTCTCCTTTATATTATTGGCCAGTTTACCTTCGTATCTCATTTTTCCTCTGCGTATTTCCTTCTTAGTAATCCTCTGTTGTTCTTTCAAAACTTCCCAGTCCTCCGTTTTCCCACTTATCTTTGCTATGTTATACTTTTTCTCTTTTAACTTTATATGTTTCTTAACTTCCCTCGTCAGCCACTGTCACCCATGCCTCCTCCTAGGATCTTTCTTCCTTTTTGGAATGAGCTGATCCTGCAACTTCTGCATTATACACAGAAATATACGCCATTGTTCCTCCACTGTCATCCCTGCTAAGGTATTGCACCATTGAACTTTGGCCAGCTCCTCCCTCATAACTCCTTTATTCAACAGAAATATTGTCACTTCCGATTATACCCTCTCCCTCTCAAATTGCAGATTGATCACTTCGAGGTCCCTGACCAATTCTGGTTCATTGCACAATACCAGATTCAGAATTGCCTTCTCTCTGGTCGGCTCCAGCAC
>NW_025154260.1:0-1425 GCF_004010195.1 Chiloscyllium plagiosum | reverse complement strand
CCCAAACAAAGGGACCAAAACTGCCCACATTACTTGAGACTGATAGAAGTTTATAAAAGAATGATGGGTATTGATAGAGTTGATGCTACTTGCCTTTTTCCCAAGGGTGGGTGTTTCAAGACTAGGGGGGCACATTTTTAAAGTGAGAGGAAAGAGATTTTAAAAAGATGAGGAACTTTCTTTATGCATTGTGTGGTTCGCATGTGGAATGAACTTCCTGAGAAAAGGGAGGATGTGGGTACAATTATAAGATTTAAAAGACATTTGGATAAGTACATGAGTGGGAAAGGGTTGGAGGGCTATGGGCCAGGAGCGGGCAGGTGGAACTTGTTTAGTTTGGGATAATGTTCGGCAAGGCTTTGTTGGAACAGACGGTCTGTTTCCATGTTGTATGACTCTATGTGGTCTCACCAGTACCTTTGTCAGTTGCAGCAAGTCTTCCCTACTCTTACACTCCAATCTCCTTGAAATAAGGGTCTATGAATGTTATCAAGGTGCTAGTGCGTCCCTGAGGCAACGGCAAAATGAAGATACAATACTGCCCATGCTTCCACCAGGGCCATAGTTGAACAATCATAACTCAACCACTTCAAGATGAGTTGGAATCTCCAGTGGAGCATTGCAGTATAGATCAGAAATGGTGCACTATGCTTTTCTCAAGTGCAGTTGACAAACAGGGTGTGGACTGTCGGCAGAGGAAATAGGGGATCAGCAGTAATCTTCTGAGAGTGAAGATGAAGATAAAGATAAGGACATTGAACAGGGTGAACATACATGAGAGCAGACATACCTACATTGTGGGGTAATGCATTGTCAAAGACAAGAAAACAGAAAGAACTGAATTGCAACACACGTCTAGGATGAATAAACTGGGTTTAGACTTCCACATGTATAATTGTTTTTGGTTATATGGTAGCAACCATGGTTCAGGCAAAATATATGTGGACCAAGTTATTTTTGTAATCATCCAACATTCCTGTTGCTGAGTAAATGTTTTCTTAATCATATTAATGTATGTTTGGTGAGGGTAAAGGTAAAGTCCACATAGTCTGAGTCGACCATGGGTTGTTCTCATTACAGAGAGATGTGTATGCTCAGTTTGTACTGTCTAGAATCTACACATCATAGACCCTTCAAACTGTTGAGGAGATAGCAGCAGTCAGTGAGAAAGGGACACTAACATAGCTTGCTGCTAAAGTTCGGTCGTTTTATAGCCTGCAGTCAAAACATGTAATTCAATGTAATGTCATCTCTCACAATAGTAAGTTAAGAGCATTCCTGAAGCATTTTATAAGAATGATCCCAGGAATGAAAAGCTTGTCACATGAGGAGTGGCTGAGGACTCTGGGTCTGGACTCAATGGAGTTCAGAAGAGTGAGGGAGATCTGATTAAAACTTACAGAATACTGAGACCCCGTGGTAGAC
>NW_025154259.1:0-1425 GCF_004010195.1 Chiloscyllium plagiosum | reverse complement strand
TTATCCTGAATTCAACTGTCACCACCTGGGACATTGTGAGAAAGAGAGAGAAGCGAGACAAAGAGAGAGGTCGAGGCAAATTGTGTGTGTGATCGAGCGATAGAGGGAGGGGCATCTGAGACAGTGTGAGATATGTGCAGGGACCGAGAGAGGTAGAGGGAGGTAGAAGTGGTGTGGTTGAGGGATAGGGAGAGAGAGAAACAAGATGTGACTGATAGGGATGGATAGAGAGAAAGAGATAGGATGGGTGTGATACCAAGAGTGAAGGGAATCAAGAGAGAGTGGGTAGGTTTGAGTGTGTGTGTGAGAGAGAGAGACATGAGTATGGTAAGAGACAGAATGACAGAGATGGAGGAGAGAGACTGTAGATTGGGATGCAGAGAGGGAGGAAGAGACAGAGAGAGGAATAGAGAGGGGTAATTAACATTTGGAGGCTTTCAATTGAAGCGAGCAATGGAGCGAGTGACAGTGAGAGAGAAAGATGCAGAAATAGAGATTATGAGACAGAGTAAGGAAGTGTAAGTTGGAGAGAGTGGCTATGAGACAGAGTGAGAGAGAAAGAGAGAGACAGAGGGACAGGTCCTGTTCACCACATTCTGGGAAGGATGTAATTGTACTTGAGAGGGTGCAGAGATTTCCCAGGATGCTGCCTGGGACGGAGGGTCAGCTGTGAGGAAAGCTTGGAAAGGTTGGGGTTGTTTTCCTTGCAGCAGTCAAGGTTCAGAGGGGACCTGATAGAGGGGGATAAGATTATTCAGAGCAGTGATAGGGTGAGTAGGAAGGCACTTTTTACACGAGTCAAGGACTCAATAACCAGGGACAGAGATTGAAGGAAAAACAGACATGGACACATAGAAACTGCTGCAGGAGTAGACTATTCAGCCCTTTGAGACTGCTCTGTCATTCAGTATGATCATGGCTGATCCTCTCTCTTGAAGTCACCTTCCTACTTTCTCCCCATTCTCTTCATGGGGTTAAAATGCAAAACAAATATCTCTCTCTCTTTCTCTTGAATATATTCAGTTCCTTGTCCTCCATAGCCTTCAGTGGAAGATAATTCTACAGATCGACCATCCTCTGAGTGATGAAATGTTTTCTCATCTCAGTCTGAAATGGTCTACCCCGTATCCCCCTGAGATTGTCCACCCGGTTCCAGACTCACCAACCAGGGGAAACCTCCTCCCTGCCCAGCCCTGTTAGAATATTATACATTTCAATCAGATCCTCTCTTATCCTTCTGAGTCCAAGCCCAATCGAGTTGGAGAGTGAGAGGAGAGTTGAGGAGGAATGTTTTCACCCAGAGGGTGGTGGGAGTCTGGAACTCACTGCCTGAAAGGCTGGTTGAGTCACAAACTCTCGTGACATTGGAGCAGTATTTAGATATTCCCTTGTGTTGCTGCAGCCTCCAGGGTAATGGACCAAGAG
>NW_025154258.1:0-1425 GCF_004010195.1 Chiloscyllium plagiosum | reverse complement strand
CTTCCACAGCTAAAACAACACTGCTACAGTGCTAGGAATGGAAATTGCTCTGAGTTTTCGGATATTTGGACTATATTATTTGTGATTTCCCTTAAAACAGAAATTTTATCGCTGTATGTCCATATAATTCAGCAACATGAGCACGTTTCTTTCCATCAACAGGTGAATTCGGAAGATCCGTGATCTCTGAAAACAGATTCACAAGAAGTCAATGCTGTGTAAACTTGAGACTCCTGGCTTCACTGACGACTGGGTCTGCTCTTCAGTATCACCCTCTCGCTAACTGCGCCATTCATCATGGAAATAGAACCAGTACACTCGCTGTCACTCAATCCAGTGAATTTCCAGTCAATGTCAATCATTTCTCAGTTATCAGCGTCGACAATAATTATTGGCTTGGCAGAAAGTGAGAAAGTGGACAAGACAGTGAAAGTGAGGACAGTATATGCTGGAGATCAGAGTCTAGATTACTGTGGAAAACCACAGCGGGTCAGGAAGCATCCGGGGATCAGGGAAATCGACATTTTGGGCAAAGATCCTTCATTAGGAATGAGGGAGAGAGGTTTCGGGGTGGAGAGATAAACGGGAGTGGATTGTGGCAGGGTAGAAGGTAGCCAAGAGTAAAATAGGCAGATGGAGTTGGGTATGGAGGTGATATTTCGGAGAGGAGGGTAAAGCGGATAGGTGGGAAGGAAGATTGGCAGGTTGGACATATCATTAGAACGGTGTTGAGCTAGCAGGGTGGAACTGAGGTAAAGTAGGGGGGAGGGGAAATGAGGAAACTGGTGAGTTCCACATTGATGTCCCGGCGTTGAAGTATTCTGAGGTGAAAGATGAGGCATTCTTTCTCCAGGCGTCGGGTAGTGAGGGAATGGCGGTCTTGGAGGCCCAGGACCTGCAATTCCTCGGCAGATTGTAAGGGGGAGTTGAAATGTTCGGCCACAGAATGGTGGGGTTGATTGGTGCCAGTGTCTCAGCGATGTTCCCTAAAGCGCTCTGCGAGAAGGCGTCCAATCTCCCCTATGTAGAGGAGACCGCATCGGGAGCAACAGATACAATAAATGACATTTGTGGATGTGCAGGTTAAACTTTGAGGAATGTGGAAGGCTCCTTTGGGGCCTTGGATGGAGTTGAGAGGGGAGGTGTGGACGCAGGTTTGGTAATTCCTCCATTGGCGGGGAAGGAGCTAGCACGAGAGGGTGGGTTGTTTAGGGGCGTAGATCTGCCCAGGTAGACATGGAGGGAGCGGTCTTTGTGGAAAGTAGAAAGGGGTGGGGAGGGAAATGTATCCCTGGTGGTGGGGTCCGTTTGGAGGTGGCAAAAATGTTGTTGGATGATGTGGATTTATGTGGAAGTTGGTAGGGTGAAATGTGACGACCAGGGGCATTGTGTCCTTGTGGCAGTTGGAGGGGTGGATTTTGAGGG
>NW_025154257.1:0-1425 GCF_004010195.1 Chiloscyllium plagiosum | reverse complement strand
AGCACAGTAAGTCAGGCCAGAATCCCGATTTTTAACAGGGCTGATGAAGGGCCTATGCCTACAATGCTAATTCTCATTGTCTTCGGATGCTGCCTGACCTGCTGTGGTTTTCCAGCAACACACTCTCGGTTTTGATCTCCAGCATCTGCAGTCCTTACTTTCCCCTACAGAACAATTGATATACTGACAGATTCACTGATGTGAGCAAGGTGTACACTGATACTAAAGGAGCGTCAGAAATAACAACACACATCCCTAAGAGCCATTTAAGAAAACTGACATGCTGCAAACAGAAATAGAAATAATATTGTACACGATACAGAGTGGGTGAAATAGTGAGAATTTGCCACAGAGAAAGAGAAATACCTATTGACTCCCATGTTTGTCTCAGGTCAGTGTATCTCTGTGTGTGTATTTATTCATATGTCTGCATCTTCGTGCATGTAATAGTGCATGTAACTGTGTGTATTAGTGTGTGTGCGTGTACCTCTGTGTGGGAATGGTCTGGTGGTCCCTGTGTTGGTTAAAGTGATGGAATTCCACACTCTGCTGGCCTTTCCACTCTATTGCACAGACAGTGGCGGAGGGTGAAAACCATCTGGAAGGAGGGAGGGCAGCAGGTCACAGCATCATACAAACTGATACCAACATCAACAGTACACAGACAGACAGACAGACTCAGTCACACACACACAGACTCTCTCTCTCTCTCTAGACTGGTGTGGAGAGGATTTCAATTGTACTGAGGATCATATGGAGAAATGTCGTGCTCCACAGCATTTGTCTTCAGTCGTCTATAAGTGAACCATTGTGGAAGAAGATGAGATCATTTGATAGCATGCTCTGCACGTTCTCCTTCTTGCATTTTATTTGCTCTACACTCTGACAAATGATAAGTGCGAAAGCATTTTTAATGACCCAATGGTGCCAGCAGGTCAATGCTAGACATGTCCACCTCCTTCTCTAATATCTCAGAGACAGCATTGCAAGGGATCAGACAAACTCCTCTCTGTTGCCAAGGTTATTTTTGAAGCATGAATGTGGGTGATTCACAGTTATTGATGCATTCTCAAGCAAACGATGAGTTCTCTACTTCCCCCTGTAGTTCAAAGATGTGCAGATTAGATAGATTGGCCGTGCTATGTGGTCCATAATGCTTACGGATGTGCAGCTTAGATGGATTAGCCATGTGAAACGCAGGGTTAAAGGGATGGGAATGAGTGTGGGACACTCTATGGCTGGTCAGTGTGAACTAGATGGAATGAATTCCAAATTGAATGGATTCTATGAAGCCTACTGTTTGCACAGTGGAGTTGGTGAACCAGCAGAGGATTATTAGATTAGATTACTTACAGTGTGGAAACAGGCCCTTTGGTCCAACAAGTCCACACCAAACCCGCCGAAGCGTATACCACCCAGACCCAT
>NW_025154256.1:0-1424 GCF_004010195.1 Chiloscyllium plagiosum | reverse complement strand
ATGTTGCAATGGAAATCCAGTGATAACATTCTGAAATAAGAAACTGAAATAAAACATACGTTCTGTAGTGAGTAACGCCAATGCATTACAGATCAAAACGATAAAAAGTAGTAATAAAGACTGCTGGTCAATGAAATACAGGAAATATAAACAGCAGATAATTAACAATTCTCAAAACTTTGTCAGCATTTTTTCACGATAGAGGGGAGTAGCGAAAGGACCGTGCATTACTTTATTAGCATGGATCGTAACTTTGTGCTTTTCCTTTAATAATGAACGATGGATGGAATACATGATATTTTGATATAGCAGAAAATTATTGAAAGTGCCTTTGTTCATCTTGCAGAATTTGCAGCCAAAGAAGCTGGTGAGATAATGTGCAGCACCTAAAATGTGTTATGATAGGAATGTTTACAATAAATAACACAAATTGTTAAGTTTGAATTTGCAATGAAAGTAATTTAAATAGAATGCATACGTTTTGTTTCAATGCAGTATATAAAAAAAGTGAGTTAGGAGCTGTGCAGATAGCGAGAGATTCATTTTCTCATGGAAATGTCTTGCAATATGAAAGCGTGAAATAATGTAGATTTGGCTAAAGTATTGCTAAATTGCATTCCTCCATTTTTTTGCAAATTGCACTTTTGAATTCTATGAGGGAAGTATGATCTTAGGAGCATTACTGTTAGTAAGCATGGACAATGGAAAACGTAGATTTAAAAAATAAAACTTGTACAATTATTTTCTTTTTGTTATATTTTCCGTACAGATATGAAGAAGCGCATGGAAGGTGAGACTCATTTTTAAAAAAAAACGTTGCTAAGCGGATAACAGCATTTGTTTTTCATCTAACCATGTTCAATCGCACATGAGATCAATTTATTTATCTCTGAGAAAGCTTATTGGCAGCACAAAGAGAGTACTGTTGTGGGTAGATGAATTGGATGAGAATCACATTTTATGCAATGATAGACAGAAACGTAAACTGGCATTTTTCCTCAGGAGAGAAAATTTGATATCAGAACGATGCAGCGAACGCTAGATTAACAGTGTATTGTCCAAGTATTAATTTTCAGGCCATATTGAAAACATGCTGGTCAGTTTGATGAGATTTAAAAAAAAACATGCTGGTCGATTTGATTACATATGATATTGATGTTGCAATGGAAATCCAGTGATAACATTCTGGCCAATACATGAGAAACTAAAAAAAAACATACGTTCTGTAGTGTGTAACGCCAATGCATTACAGATCAAAACGATAAAACGTAGTAATAAAGAGTGCTGGTCAATGAAATACAGGAAATATAAACAGCAGATAATTAACAATTCTCAAAACTTTGTCAGAACTTTTTTCACTATAGAGGGGAGTAGCGAAAGGACTGTGCATTACTTTATTAGCATGGATCGTAACTTTGTGCTTT
>NW_025154255.1:0-1424 GCF_004010195.1 Chiloscyllium plagiosum | reverse complement strand
TCACAGAACCAGCTCAGACCCCATAAAGCCAGAGAGATATCTGTTCACCGTGGAACATGGTGTAGACCCGGCCAATTTACAGCTCAGTACAACCCAGCAATCTGTCCAGATTCATCCATTGCCCTGGTCAATACAAGCCATCAATCTGTCCAGAGTGGAACAGTTCGCAGACCACAGCAGTGCATTGATCTATAAACCCGGACTAGATATCTGTCCTGCACTGGGAGCTGTGCAGACCACAGCAGGGCACTAATGTGTGAACCTGAAACAAATATCCATCCAGCATGGGGAGCTGCACAGACCACATCATTGCAGTATCTATAAACCTCAACCAGAATGACTGACCAGCACAGCGACCTGTGCAGTGATCACCCATGAATTAATTTGTAAACCTGGAGCAGTTACCTTCCCAGCATGCAGGACTGTGTACCCCACGCCAATGCATTGATCTATAAACCAGGAGCAGTTACACTCCCAGAATGTAGGACTGTGTACATCACCCCAGTGCATTGATCTGTTACGTAGGAGCAGTTACCCTCCCAGCATATAGGCCTGTGTACACCACCCCAGTGCATTGATCTGTAACCCAGGAGCATTTACACTCCCAGCATGTAGGACTGTGTACCCCACCCCAGTGCATTGATCTGTAAACCAGGAGCAGTTACCCTCCCAACACATAGGGCTGTATAGCCCACCCCACTGCATTCCTCAGTAACACTCTGTTCGATCCCTGCCCAGTGTGGGGAAACTTGCAGCCCATGCTGGGAGTGACAGGTTGTGCAGCTTCCACCCATTTACAGCTCCATATCTCCATTGTGCCCTGACAAGGGACTGCTGAGGGTGTGAACATCAGTGCCAGAGAGAGATGGGAGGGGGGGGGGGGGGGGGTCAGTTTAAATATCGATGAGCATTTGTTCTGCATCTTTGTAACTGGAATTAGTTTCAACCGAATCTATGAATCACTGGGCAGATTCTAACAATAATTTATCTTTGTTTGATTTTCCTTGAGTGTGACAGAGGGATCTCCACATGAGGCTGAGCTACTTTCCTGGTGCTATCTTATCGATCTCACCTCATTAACCATCCACCCCACCCCATGGTGTCTCTCTCATTCAATACCAACCTGATTCTCCCACCCATTATGACTGGAGGTACTCACCATCGCCTGGGTGCCCCTGGATATTCCGTGATCCTAGACACTGGTGCCATCTTTAAAAGGCCAATGGGCACACGGTTGAGCTTTCTCAATAAGGAGCTGCCCTGCACAATTTATCCCAAGCATTACAGATAAGGGGCAATTACACCACAATTTATCAAAAGGGGCACAGAGGTCCTGGTGGATGGGCTAGTACAGAGGGGGACCATTCTCTTTTCAGAGGGGGCCACACCAGCAGACCCACCGAGCATGGTCTGAGCTCCCCACC
>NW_025154254.1:0-1424 GCF_004010195.1 Chiloscyllium plagiosum | reverse complement strand
AGTGGTGGAGGATGATGCTTACGTATGTGGAGGTTGGTGGGGTGGAAGGTGAGGACCAGGGGTGTTCTGTCCTTGTTGCATTGGGAGGAGTGGGATTCAAAGGTGGAGGTGAGGGCAGTGGAGAAGATGCACTGGAGGGTATTGTTGACCATGTGGGAAAGGAAATTGTCATCTTTGAAGAAGGAGACCACCTGGGATTTTCTAAGGTGGAATTGGTCATCCTGGGAACAGCTGTGGTGGAGGTGGAGGAATCAGGAATAAGGGATTTTACAGGAGGTAGGGTGGGAGAAGGTGTAGTCTAGGTAGCTGGGGGAGTCTGTGGGCTTGTAGTAGATACTCTTGGTTAGTCGGTCGAAGGAGATGGAGATGAAGAGGTCCATGAAGGGGAGGGAGGTGTCCAAGATGATCCAGGTGAATTTGAGGTCAGGGTGAACAGTGTTAGTGAAAGTCGATGAACTGTTCAGCCTCCTCGCGGGGACATGAAGTGGTGCCGATTCAATCATCAATGTAGCGGAGGAACAGGTGGTGCCGTTGTAACTGCGGAAGATGGACTGTTCCACGTACCCGACAAACAGGCAAGCATAGCAGGGGCCCATGCGGGTACCCATGGCTACCCCTTTGGTTTGAAGGACATGGGAGGATTGGAAGGAGAAGTTGTTGAGAGTGAGGACCAGTTCAGCCAGGTGGATGAGGGTGTCGGTGGAAGGGTACTGGTTGGGACAATGTGAGAGGAAGAAACGGAGGGCTTGAAGACCTTTGTCATGGCAGATGGATGTGTACACTGAATGGATATCCATGGTGAAGATGAGGCTTTGGGGGCTGGGGAAACAAAAATCTTGGAGGAGGTGAAGGGTGTGGGTGATTTCCTGAATGTAGGTGGAGAGTTCCTGGACTAAGGGGGACAGGATAGTGTCAAGGTATGCAGAGATGAGTTCAGGGGGACAGGAGCAGGCTGTAACAATGGGTCGATTGGGGAAGTCAAGTTTGTGAATCTTCGGTCGGAGGTAGAATTAGGTGGTGCGGGGTTCTTGGACGATGGGATTGGATGCTGTAGATGGGAGATTCCCCAGAGGTGATGATGTTGTGGATGGTCTGGGAGATGAAGGTTTGGTGATGGGAGGTGAGGTCATGGTCGAGAGGGCAGTAGGAGGTGTATGCAAGTTGGCGCCTTGCTTCAGCGGTGTAGATGTCAGTGCGCCAAACTACCACTGCGCACCCTCCCCCTTCTCTATGGGTTGAGACTGGAGCGGAGGGAGTGGAGGGCTGCGCATTGCAAGGACAGCAGGTTGGAGTGGGTGAGAGGTGGACAGGTTGAGGTGGTTGGTGTCAGCAGTTAGAAATGAAGAGGTCAAGGGTGGGTAACAAACCAGCACAGGGTGTCCAGGTGGATCGGGTGTGTTGGAGGTGAGAGAAGGGGTCCTCGA
>NW_025154253.1:0-1424 GCF_004010195.1 Chiloscyllium plagiosum | reverse complement strand
CCCTGATGTTTGAAGTATGCCAAGTGGCAGTGTCCCCTGGGGTTTGAAGTACACAGTGTGAGAGCGTTCTCTCATGTTTGTAGTACACAGTGTGTCAGTGTTCTCTGGGGATTGAAGCACACCCTGTGAGAGTGTTCTCTGGTGTTTGGACTGCAGAGTGTTACAGTGTGCTCTGGTGATTGAGGTACACAGTGCGAGAGTGTTGTCTCGTGTTCGAACTGCACAGTGTTAAAGTGTACTCTAGGGATTGAAGTACGCAGTGTGACAGTGTTCCCTGGTGTTTGAAGTACACAGTGTGACAGTGTTCCCTGTGGATTGAAGTACACAGTGTAAGAGTGTTCTCTCATGTTTGTAGTACACAGTGTGTCAGTGTTCCGCTGTGTTTGTAGTACACTGTGTGACAGTGTTCCCTTGTGTTTGCAGTACACAGTATGACAGTATTCTCTGCTGTTTGACGTACATAGTGTGACAGTGTTCCCTGGTGTTTGAAGTACACAGTCTGACAGTGGTCCCTGGTGTTTGAATTACACAGTGTGACAGTGTTCGCTAGTGGTCTACGTGCACAGTGTGAGAGTGTTCCCTGGGAATTGCAGTACACAGTGTAATAGTGTTCCCTGGCAATGGAAGTACACAGTGTCACAGTGTACCCTAGTATTTGAAGTGCTCAGTGTTACAGTGCACCCAGCGTTTGAATTACACAGTGTGACAGTGTTCCCTGTGGATTGAAGTGCACAGTGTCACAGTGTATCCTGGTATTTGAAGTGCTCAGTGTTACTGTGCTCACAGTGTTTGGAGTACACAGTGTGACAGTGCTCCCTGGGGATTGAAGTACGCAGTGTGACAGTGTTTCCTGGTGTTTGAAGTGCACAGTGTGACAGTGTTCCCTGGTGTTTGAAGCACACAGTGTGACAGTGTTCCCTGGTGTTTGAATTACACAGTGTGACAGTGTTCGCTAGTGTTTTACGTACACAGTGTGAGAGTGTTCCCTGGTTATTGCAGTACACAGTTTAATAGTGTTCCCTGGTAATTGAAGTGCACAGTGTGACAGTGTTCCCTGATGTTTGAAGTATGCCAAGTGACAGTGTTCCCTGGGGTTTGAAGTACACAGTGTGAGAGTGTTCTCTGGTGTTTGGACTGCAGAGTGTTACAGTGTACTCTGGGGATTGAAGTACGCAGTGCGAGAGTGTTGTCTCGTGTTCGAACTGCACAGTGTTAAAGTGTACTCTAGGGATTGAAGTTACGCAGTGTGACAGTGTTCCCTGGTGTTTGAAGTACACAGTGTGACAGTGTTCCCTGTGGATTGCAGTACACAGTGTGAGAGTGTTCTCTCATGTTTGTAGTACACAGTGTGTCAGTGTTCCCCTGTGTTTGTAGTACACTGTGTGACAGTGTTCCCTTGTATTTGTAGTACACAGTATGACAGT
>NW_025154252.1:0-1424 GCF_004010195.1 Chiloscyllium plagiosum | reverse complement strand
CATCAACTAAACTGCACTATTTCATTCAATTAAAAAATTGCAAGTGTTAATTCAATGAGTAGAATTTCACACATTCTTTCAATGGATCAAGCTTAACTCATTCGTGCTATTCATACATTGAATCAAACTTCAAAACTTCTTTCAATGTTTCAAACGTTTTTCATTGATTCATTGAAACTAACTTAATTCATACATTCAATGAACCAAATTCTCTCATTTTTCTACTGAAACAAATTCATTCATTCATTGTATCAAACTTGAAAGATTCTTTCAATAATTCATACGTCTTTTAAAAATTCATTTAAAGAAATTTAAATTATCATTCAATGAATCCAAATTCACTCATTTATCTACTGAATCAAACTGCATTCTTTCATTCATTCAAACTGCACTCGTTCATGCAATGAAACAAACTCAACCTGTTAATTCAATCGGTAAAGCTTCTCTCATTTAATCCATGTCTCCACCTTAACGCATTCATTCAATGAAACAAACTGTATTCATTCATTTCTGGAATCAAACTGCAATCATGCATTCAATATGTCAAACGTGTTACATTGATTCAATGAAAGTAAACGCAACTCATTGTTTTTCATTGATACATTGAAATAAACTTAATTCATGCATTTCATGAATCCAAATTCATTAAAATATCTACTGATATAAATTGCATTCTTTCATCTATTAAACTGCACTCATTCAATTAAACAAATTGCAAGTGTTAATTCAATGAGTACAGCTTCTCTCATTTTTTCAATGTCTCAAGCTTAACTCATTCGTTCAATGAAACAAATTGCATACATTCATTGAATCTAACTTCAAAATTTCTTTCAATGACACAAACGTATTTCATTGATTCATTTAAACAAACGTGATTCATATATTCAAAGAATCCAAATTCACTCATTTATCTGCTGAAACAAACTGCTTTCTTTCATTCAATCAATGAATCAAACTGCACTCGTTCATGCAATGAAACAAACTCCACCTGTTAATTCAATGAGTAGAGCTTTTCTCATTCTTTCAATGGGTCAAGCTTAACTCATTCGTTCAATGAAATAAACTGCATTCATGCATTGAATCAAACTTCAAAACTTCTTCCAATACTTCAAACGTTTTTCAATGATTCATTGAAACTAACTTAATTCGTACATTCAATGAACCAAATTCTCTCATTTTTATACTGAAATAAACGGCATTCACTCATTCATTGTATCAAACTTCAAAACTTCTTTCAATGATTCAAACGTTTTTCATTGATTTATTTAAACAAACGTAATTCATACATTCAATGAATCCAAATTCACTCATTCACTACTGAAACAAACTGCATTCTTTCATTCATTCAATGAATCAAACTGCACTCGTTCATGTAATGAAACAAACTCCACCTGTTAATTCAATGAGTAGAGCTTCTCTCATTC
>NW_025154251.1:0-1424 GCF_004010195.1 Chiloscyllium plagiosum | reverse complement strand
TCAATAACGAGAGGTCACGCTTTTAAGGTGAGACGTGGAAAGTTTAAGGGAGATACACGCGGTAAGTACCTCACACAGAGGGTGGTGGGTGTCTGGAATGCGTTGCCAGCAGAAGTGGTAGAGACAGGCACGGTAGATTCATTTAAGATGTGTCTGGACAGACGTATGATTAGGTGGGGAGCAGAGAGAAACAGATGCTTAGGAATTGGGTTTAGACGGTGGATTTGGATCAGCTCAGGCTTGGAGGGCCGAAGGGCCAGCTCCTGGGCTGTACATTGTCTTTGTTCTTTGTACTTCTTTGAAATTAGTCCTCAATATAAAGGAATACCAGTTAACAAACTGGCAAAAAAATTCAGCCAGTTCTGGAATCAGGTTCCTCCTCACCCCGCCGCTCCCCTCCCCCCACCTGCTTCCGCACTGTCTCCCTGCCTCCCGCACTGAGGGTCAGTGCTGAGGGAGTGGGCACTGTCGGAGGGTCAGTGCTGAGGGAGTGGGCACTGTCGGAGGGTCAGCGTACAGGGAGTGGGCACTGACAGAGGGTCAGCGCTGATGGAGTGGGCACTGTTGGAGGGTCAGTGCTGAGGGAGTGGGCACTGTTGGAGGGTCAGTGCTGAGGGAGTGCTGCACTGTTGGAGGGTCAGTGCTGAGGGAGTGGGCACTGTCGGAGAGTCACTGCTGAGGGAGGGGGCGCTGTCGTAGGGTCAGTACTGAGGGAGTGGGCGCTGTTGGAGGATCGGTGCTGAGGGAGTGCCGTACAGTTGGAGGGTCAGTGCTGTGTGAGTGCGCACTGTTGGAGAGTCAGTGCTGAGGTAGTGGGCACTGTTGGAGGGTTAGTGCTAAGGGAGTGCTACACTGTTAGAGGGTCAGTGCTGAGGGAGTGGGCACTGACGGAGGGTCAGTGCTGAGGGAGTGGGCACTGTCGGAAGGTCAGTGCTGAGGGAGTGCACTGTCAGAGGGTCAGTGCTGAGGGAGCGCTGCACTGATGGAGGGTCAGTGCTGAGGGAGTGGCGCACTGCCGGAGGGTCAGTGCTGTGGGAGTGGTCACTGTCAGAGGGTCAGTGCTGAGGGAGTGGGCACAGTTGGAGGGTCAGTGCTGAGGGAGTGCTGCACTGTTGGAGGGTCAGTGCTGTGGTAGTGGGCACTGTCAGAGGGTCAGTGCTGAGGGAGTGGGCACAGTTGGAGGGTCAGTGCTGTGGTAGTGGGCACTCTTGGAGGGTCAGTGCTGAGGGAGCGCTGCACTGATGGAGGGTCAGTGCTGAGGGAACGGCGCACTGTCGGAGGGTCAATGCAGAGGGAGTGCCGCACCGTTGGAAGGTCAGTGCTGAGGGTGTGCTGCACTGTCAGAGGGTCAGTGCTGATGGAGCGCGCACTGTCGGATGGTCAGTGCTGAGGGACTGCCGCACTGTCGGAGGGTCAGTGCTGAG
>NW_025154250.1:0-1424 GCF_004010195.1 Chiloscyllium plagiosum | reverse complement strand
GATCCGTCACTGTGTTACTGTTGCACAAATCAAAAACAAATCAAACCGCACCAATAGCATCTCGGATGTAAACACAGATAACTACAGCCGCTCCCCAGAGTACTGCCAATTGCGCGATCACAGAAGCACACATTGAGCAGCCAGGAAACTCAAAACAACAGAAACACTCTTGGGCTGCGGCCCTGGTTGTATTTCTCAATCAGCAATCGAATTTTACATTGGTGATCTCAACAGTTCCCTCACACAAGAAATTAAATAATGCTGCAGACGGAGGAGAAAGTGAGGACTGCAGATACTGGAGATCAGAGTCAAGAGTGTGGTGTTGGAAAACACAGCAGGTCAGGCAGCATCCGAGGAGTAGCAGAATCGATGTTTTGGCCGAATGCCTGATGAAGTATTCATGTCAGAACCATCCATTCTCCTGCTTCTTGAATGCTGCCCAATCTGCCGTATTTTTCAGCAACGCACTCTCCATTGCTGCAGACTGTCACACAATCCGAGCTTCCAGCCACGGAATCAGCGACACTCAGTGTCATGAGTCAACCTACTGCAGACACCTGGCAGTGGTGTTTCGTGTCAAGTTGATCTTCAAGAATGCGTATCGTGAGTTGTCTGTCCTTTATAATGTTTCCTGCAGTCACTACAGGCAACATTGTTTGTCCAAATTTGTCCTGCCTTTGATGGGTATTTGGTCCA
Organism: Chiloscyllium plagiosum; assembly: GCF_004010195.1. Lineage (NCBI taxonomy): Eukaryota > Metazoa > Chordata > Chondrichthyes > Orectolobiformes > Hemiscylliidae > Chiloscyllium > Chiloscyllium plagiosum. Next base: position 728 of record NW_025154250.1, on the reverse strand, counting down.
TTTTTTGGTGAGTTGTTGTCAAATATTGTCTTTCGGTTTCTGTCTCATACATCCGAGTGGCCAGAGGAGTCTGGCTGTACGTGCCGAGACATACTTTTAATTATAATGTGGAGAGATGGGTTTGTTGGGTAAAGGCATGTCCTCCTTGCGTTGGTTTTGACAATGAATCCGCGGGACTATCTATTGTTGCAAAATATTTCTGGAAGATTTCTAAACAACACAACCAGCTGTTCCGAGTAGCAATGCACAGCGATGACGAGGACAACAGATTCGACTGGGACCACACAAAAGTAATAGGGCCAGCTAAACAGAGGGCAGCCAGAGAATTTCTAAAATGACGAGACTCATGCAATGACTCCATCAAAAAATATGTTGCTCTGGACCCAACATACTGGGACATGCAAAGAACGACAAGTATTAGCCACTGAAAGCAGTCGGAAATAAATCAATCCAATTCGAAACGCTGCAGGACAGCAGCTTTTCACCACAGTTTCATCTGCCTTGAGGATATCACCGAGAAAGGGGAGGAAACGGCCGCAAACCAACTTCCGAAACCACCGAACATCCCCACACCATCTGCACCCTTCACCGGAACTGCAGATCTTTACACAAACCTTGAAACCCTGAAACAGTCAGAGTCGCCCCAGCAGGATAATGAACCCTGGCCTCTCACGTGACAACTGAGGTTACCAAATGCCACACGGTGGATGTCAGAGCTAACTGAGCCG
>NW_025154249.1:0-1424 GCF_004010195.1 Chiloscyllium plagiosum | reverse complement strand
TTGTTGCAAAGGGCCTGTTTCCACAGTGTAGGGGGTTTGATGATTCCCCCAACGTGTCTGAAGCCTGGCTTCCAGTTGCATATCTTTGAGCCGAAGGTCCTCCAGCATGTGTTTTCCCTAGTTTCCAGCAGGCACAACCTCCCACCTTCTGCAAATCGAAAGTCAAATCCCACCCTGCCCTCTCCAATGTGTGCAAAGTAACTGCTTATTCAGTTTTAGTGGCCCAGCAGAGGCTGGAAGCCAAGTTCAGAACACATGAGGATGGCCTCAACCAGGACCTTGGGTTCATGTCACATGACAGGTAACCCCACTTCACTGTCACGCTCTCTCACACCCACACAAAGCATACACTCTCACACACGCTCACATTCACACAGATCACTCTCTCAGACACACACACACATATACACCCTCTCACAGGCTGATACTCTGTCACTCACACACTTTATCAAGCACGCACACACACACACACACATCCTCTCATGCATGCACACTTACATATAAGGCTTTTGTGTGATTTTGAATTTGCAGAATTATATTTGCAGATACATTGTGCGCTTTTTGAGCAAAATACAATCTACCGGCAGTCAATCCATGTGAGATTTTATAAATTCCTACTTTCGAAATAGAACCAGTCTCACTCAAGATTGGGATACAGACCTTAAGTTGTCTCGACAATGTGTCTTCAAACAAGTTCTGGGATTTACATATTAATGAAACAAAACCTACAACCCATTCTAAAAGATGAAAGACTTCACAACAATCTAAGTTTGTTCAATATATCATTTCTGTTGCATGAAACTGCGATCTTTTGCTATAAATTCTCCTGTGATCCTGCGCCACAAACACCTGATGAAGGAGCAGTGTTCCCAAAGTTAGTGCTTCCAAATAAACATGTTGGACTATAACCTGGTGTTGTATGATTTTTAACTTTGTTTCTCATGAATACATCCCACACTTCCCGGTGCTGCCAGTAAACGTTACAATGTCGATGAAATGATGCAATACCTGCAGAGATGAAACATTTACAATTTCTAACGATATTAGCTACTCATTCACTGCTCCTTCTGATACATGACATTGGAAACTTTGTGCAAGAGGTTGAAAGGAGTGAGCAGCTTTAAAACAAAAACCTATTGGATCTCATATCTTTCATTGACAGTCTGAGACTGGAGTTAAGTTCAAGTAACCTTTATTGCCACCCAACTTTGTTACAGCTTCAGATCTCCCCAGCAAGTGTATGAAAAGAAGCTTTTTTTAAAAACATCTCAAAGCTCACACACTCCTCCCAACTCCACTCCTTTACTGTTGGTCAGCGCTGAGTTGTCCCTTTTGTAATTGGATCCTTGGTACAGCCATAAGCTAAAGGAAGTATTGCCTCACTCAGCAATTTCAACCCGCACACTGTATTCATTTAAGTCACT
>NW_025154248.1:0-1424 GCF_004010195.1 Chiloscyllium plagiosum | reverse complement strand
GCTGGCTATAACTGATTCTGGAGTTCCTTAACCAAGAACTAATATTGGAAGTAAATGCTTGTCAACCATAATGGATGTGTCTAACAGATTTTAGAAGGCAATTCTACCTTGGGGTATCAAGGCATAAAGGGTAATAGAGGAGTTAGTAACTTTGAGTACACTGTCTGGGTTACCCAGAGAGATTCAGTCGGACCAAGTGTCAAATTTCACTGCTAGGCTGATTAAAGGGGCAATGGATAGTTTAGGTGTACAGCACTTTAAATCCATTACACATCACCTTGAATCCCAGGGAGCTTTACGAAGATGGCATCAGACTTTTAAGAATATGTTGGGAGCATAATGTCAGAATTGCTCGAATGATTGTGACCACCGATTGCCACTTGCGTTGTTTACCTTTGGAGATGCCCCAAAATAATACACATTGTTCACTCCCTTTGAGGCAATACTTGGGCATGAACTGAGAGCCCATTTGAAATTAATTGCAAAAATACTGACAGGACCAAATTCAGAGATCCCACACTTACATTATGTATTGGAGGTGTGGGAGAAATTAAATCGAGTAGGTAAGTTCGCGAAACAGCATTTAAAAGGGTCACAGCATGGAAAGAAGCACGTGGCAGATAAAAACTTTGAGAGTCGGACGTATTCCCGAGGGGATGATGTGTTAGTACCGTAATCAGCGATAGCAGATCCATTCGTAGCTAAGTTTAGTGGTCCCAATCAAATTGAGGAAAAGTTGAGTTATGTGAACTCTCGAAAAAAAGATGCCATGTAGACAGAAAAGGTACTGGGTATATCATGTGAACATGATGAAACCGGATTACATGAAAGAGAAAGAACTTGAAAAACAGATGTTTATCACTGCCACAGAGAATGAGGGTTCAAATGAGGATGATGTGGATTTCCATGTGTCTCAAAATAGATTAAAACATAAGGTAGTCCTTGAGGAGTGGGTTAGGTTAGTTAACCATCAGTCTTATGAGTATTGAACGCAGCTAAAAGGCTTGGTACTGCAGTATGAGGATATATTTAAGAATCAGATGGGGAAGACTGATGCTAATATGCATGCTGTAGATGTAGGGAATACTGCTGCGATAAAACAACATCCCTCCCGTTTAATCATTTCAAAACCAAACAGGGCCAGATTGAGGCGGTGGAGGCCATGCTCGACGGGAATATCATCCGACCAAGCCAGTTTGCATGCATTTTGCTGATCATCTTATTTCCCAAACTGAATGGGACTCAACGATTCTGCATGGGTCATCGGAAGGTCAACACCATTCCAAAATCAGACTCATACCCAATTTCAAGATTGGAGGCCTGTGTCGAGAAAAGTCATGCATCACCAAGTTGAATTTAAGGCGTGGTTACAAGCAGGTACATTTTTCAGTGAAGGTAAAAGAAATGTATGTATTTCTAACACC
>NW_025154247.1:0-1424 GCF_004010195.1 Chiloscyllium plagiosum | reverse complement strand
TGGCTGTCATTTCTGAGACTTCTTTGATGTATGCTAAGGTGGTTAGGGTTTCTGGCTGTGTACGGTCTGCTTGTCGTGGTTGTTCCTGAGGAAGCTGCGGACTGTATTTTTTGAGTATCCGTTCTTTTTGAATACGTTGTATAGGTGGTTCTCCTCTGTTTTCCGAAGTTTGTCTGTGCTGCAGTGTGTGGTGGCTCATTGGAATAGTGTTCTGATACAGCTTTGTTTGTGTGTGTTGGGATGGGTTGCTGGTGTAGTTAAGTATTTCGTCAGTGTTTATCGGTTTTCTGTATACGCAGGTTTGTAGTTCTCCGTTGTCCTTTCGTTTGACTGTGACGTCCAGGAATGCGAGTTTGTTGTCGGTTTCTTCCTCCTGAGTGAATTTTATGTCTGTGAGGGTGTTGATGATGTTACATGTCTCTTCTATCTTGTTTCCTTTTGTGATGACAAAGGTGTCATCTACGTAGCGGACCCAGATTTTTAGTTTGATGGTTGGTCGGGCTGTCAGTTCGAGTCTTTTGGAAATTTTAGAGAACAAGGTGACTGGCGAAACTGAGGAACTTCAAAAAACTAGAGTTATGAAATTTTATATATTGGAAAAGTTCATGGTAATGAAGGTTGGTAAGCTGCTGGACAAGATAGTGATGAATTTAGAGGGCTACAGAGATAGTGTTGGAGAGTTGAGCTCGCTGGATAACACTTTTTGGACCTGGTAGAGACACGATGGGTCAATGGTCTCCTTCTGCACTGTCAATTCCTTAATTCTATGAGGGAGGAAAAAGTTTATCAAAACACTTTAGATGATGGGAAAGCATCCTACAGACTGCAAAGTAACCTGTCTGAACGCAAAGTGGAAAACCAGAAAAATAACAGATCGATAACTTGATGTCGGGTATGAGGGAAATATTCCCTTTTTTTTGTAATTAACGATATCCAGACCCTTGGTGAATAATGATATGATTTAGCAGAGTCAGCCGAGATTCATGAACGGGAAATTATTTTTGCTAAAAATACTGGGGATTATAGAGGATGTTGGTTGTGTCATCGACGAATGAGAAGCAGTGGGAGTGGTGTATTTTAATCTGAGAAGATATTTTCACATGGTTGCACACAGGTGAGTGAACAAAGTAACACTGTAAGATAAGGGGGAATATATTAAATGCATTTAGAATTGAATGAGAGAGAATTCTGAGAGCAGGGCCCTGTTCTGTTCTGAAGGGTACTACTCGTTAGTATTGCATGCATGAGTCGTTGAAATGCCACTATTCACAACGCAAATAAATGATTTGAACAACAAATGATGTGACCATCGTATACAGTCCTTTTAATTTAGTATTACTTCGAAGGTGAGAAGTAGGGGAGCGCTTTTTCTCGAAACGGACCTTGATGCACTTGGTTATAAGTCACTAACAGAATTCATGCAA
>NW_025154246.1:0-1424 GCF_004010195.1 Chiloscyllium plagiosum | reverse complement strand
TCCATCTGTCTGTGTCTCTCATCACTTTGTACACCTCCATCATGTCAGCTCTCATCCTTCTTCACTCCAGTGAGAAATATCCTCGTTCCCTCAACCTTTCTTCATAAGACATGCCCTCCAGTCCAGACAGCACCCTCTCTAAAGCTCCCACATCCTTTCTATAATGAGGCAACCAGAACTGTACACAATATTCCAAGTGTGGTCTAAGCAGGGTCTACAGAGCTGCAGCATAACCTCGCGGCTCTGAGACTCCATCCCTCTGCTAATGAAAGCAAACACACTATACATTGCCTCAACAAATTTGGGGGGCGCTGGGTGACTTTGAGGGATCAATAGGCATGGACCCCAAGATCCCTCTGTTCCTCCACACAGCCAGGAATGCTGCCTTCAACCCTGCAATCTGCATTTCAGTTTGACCTTCCAAAATGAATCACTTCATGCTTATCGAGGTTGAACTCCATCTGACACTTAGCAGCCCAGTTCTGCATCCTGTCAATGTTCCGTTGCAACCTAGAGCAGTCCTCCACACTATCCACCACTCCACCAACCTTCATGTCATTGGCAATCTTACTAACCCAACCTTCCACTTCCTCATGCAGGTCATTTATAAAAATACACAGAGAGCAGAGGTCCCAGAATCATCCCTGCGGAACATCACTGGTCACCAAGCTCCAGGCTGAATACTTCCCATCTACTACCAGCCTCTGTCTTCTATGGATGAGCCTACTCTGAGTCCAGACAGCCAAATTTCCCAGTATCCCATGCCTCCTTACTTTCTGAATGACCATCCCATGGGGAACCTTATCAAATGCCTTGCTGAAATCCATGTGCACCACATCCACTGCTCTACCTTCCTCAGTGCATTTTGTCACATCTTCAAAGGTTTCAATAAGGTTTGTGAGGCATGACCTGCCCCTCACAAAGCCATGCTGACTATCTCTAACCAAGCTATGGTTTTCCAATTAATCATAAATCCTGTGTCTCAGAATCCTCTCCAATAATTTGCCCAACACAGAAGTAAAACTGACTGGTCTGTAATTCCTAAGATTATCCTATTCCCTATCATGAATAAGGGAATAATATTTGCCGCCCTCCAATTATTTGGCACTACTCCAGTGGGCAATGAGGACACAAAGATCATAATCAAAGGCACAGCAATCTCTTCCCTCACTTCCTGTAGTAACCTTGCGTATATTCCTTCCTGCCGGGGGGAGTTAGCTATCCTTAAAACTTTCAGCGCACCCTCCTTTTTAACACCAACCTGTTTGAGCATGTCAGCCTGTTTCATTCTGTCTTCGCAAACATCAAGTTCCCTCTCAGTAGTGAATAATGAAGCAAAGTATTCATTGAGGACCAACACTACCTCCTCCTCCGACTCCAGGCACAAGTTCCTCCACTGTCCCTGATTGGCCCGACCCTCACTC
>NW_025154245.1:0-1424 GCF_004010195.1 Chiloscyllium plagiosum | reverse complement strand
ATAACACAGTGTAGGGACAACACAGTGTAGGGATAATACAGTGTAGGGACAACACAGTGTAAGGACAACACAGTGTAGGGATAATACAGTGTAGGGGCAATACAGTGTAGGGATAACACAGTGTAGGGATAATACAGTGTAGTGACAACACAGCGTAGGGACAACACAGTGTAGGGACAATACAGTGTAGGGATAACACAGTGTAGGGATAACACAGTGTAGGGATATCACAGTGTAGGGATATCACAGTGAAGGGAAGACACAGTGTAGGGATAATACAGTGTAGGGATTACACAGTGTAGGGATAACACAGTGTAGGGATAATACAGTGTAGGGATAACACAGTGTAGAGACAACACAGTGTAGGGACAATACAGTGTAGGAATAACACAGTATAGGGAAAACACAGTGTAGGGATAATACAGTGTAGGGACAACGCAGTGTAGGGATAACACAGTGTAGGGACAACACAGTGTAGAGATACCACAGTGTAGGAATAACACAGTGAAGGGAAAACATAGTGTAGGGATAATACAGTGTAGGGACAATACAGTGTAGGGATAACACAGTATAGGGACAACACAATGTAGGGATAACACTGTGTAGGGATAACACAGTGTAGGGACAACACAGTGTAGAGATAACACAGTGTAGGAATAACACAGTGAAGGGAAAACACAGTGTAGGGATAATACAGTATAGGGACAATACAGTGTAGGGATAACACAGTGTAGGGACAACACTGTGAAGGGAAAACACAGTGTAGGGATAATACAGTGTAGGGATAATACAGTGTAGGGATAACACAGTTTAGGGATAACACAGTGTAGAAATAACACAGTGTAGGGAAAACACAGTTTGAGGATAATACAGTGTAGGGACAATACAGTGTAGGGATAACACAGTGTAGAGACTATACAGTGTAGGGACAATACAGTGTAGGGATAACATAGTGTAGCGATAACACAGTGTAGGGATAACACAGTGTAGGGATAACACTGTGAAGGGAAAACACAGTGTAGGGATAATACAGTGTAGGGATAACAGAGTGTAGAAATAACACAGTGTAGGGAAAACACAGTTTGAGGATAATACAGTGTAGGGACAATACAGTGTAGGGATAACACAAGGTAGAGACTATACAGTGTAGGGACAATACAGTGTAGGGATAACACAGTGTAGGGACAACACAGTGTAGGGATAACACAGTGTAGGGATAACACAGTGTAGAGACTATACAGTGTAGTGATAATACAGTGTAGGGATAACACAGTGTAGGAATAACACAGTGTAGGGATAACACAGGGTATGGACAACACAGTGTAGGGATAACACAGTGTAGGGATAACACAGTGTAGGGACAACACAGTGTAGGGATAACGCAGTGTAGAAATAACACAGTGAAGGGAAAACACAGTGTAGGG
>NW_025154244.1:0-1424 GCF_004010195.1 Chiloscyllium plagiosum | reverse complement strand
GATACACGGAGACTGCTGTTCTATGCATTATGCGTAGGTGCTGCTGTTCCCTGTATTATACACAGGGACTGCTGTTCTCTGTATTAAACACAGGGACTGCTGTCCCCTGAATTATACACTGGGACTGCTGTTCCCTGTATTATACACAGGTACTACTGTTCCCTGTATTATACATAGTTGCTGCTGATCTTTGTATTTTACACAGGGACTGCTGTTCCCTGTATTATACACGGGGACAGCTGTTCCCTGTATTATACACAGGGACTGCTGTTCCCGACTGCTGTTCCCTGTATTATACACAGGTACTACTGTTCCCTGTATTATACATAGTTGCTGCTGATCTTTGTATTTTACACAGGGACTGCTGTTCCCTGTATTATACACGGGGACAGCTGTTCCCTGTATTATACACAGGGACTGCTGTTCCCTGTATTATACACGGAGACTGCTGTTCCCTGTGTTATACAGAGGTGCTGCTGTTCCCTGTATTATACAGGGGTGCTGCTGTTCCCTGTATGATACACAGGTGCTGCTCTTCCCTGTACTATACACGGGGACTGCTGTTCCCTGTATTACACACATGTTCTGCTGTTCCCTGTATTATACACAGGGACTGCTGTTCCCTGTATTATACAGAGGTGCTGCTGTTCCCTGTATTATACACGGGTACTGATGTTCACTGTATTGTACACAGGTGCTGCTGTTCCCTGTATTATACACGGGGACTGCTGTTCCCTGTAGTGCACACGGGGACTGCTGGTCCCTGTATTATACACAGGTGCTGCTGTTCTCTGTATTATACTCAGGGACTGCTGTTCCCTGTATTCTGCACGGGGACTGCTGTTCCCTGTGTTATACACAGGTGCTGCTGTTCCCGGTATTATACACAGGGACTGCTGTTCCCTGTATTATACACAGGGACTGCTGTTCCCTGTATTATACACGGGGACTGCTGTTCCCTGTATTATACACAGGTGCTGCTGTTCCCTGTATTATACACAGGGACTGCTGTCCCTTGTATTATACACGGGTGCTGCTGTTGCCTGTATTATACACAGGGACAGTTGTTCCCTATATTATACACAGGTGCTGATGTCCCCTGTATTATTCACGGGGACTGAATTGTACGCAGGTGCTGCTCTTCTCTGTATTATACACAGAGAATGCTGTTCCCTGTATTATACACAGGTGCTGCTGTTCCCGGTATTATATACAAGTGCGGCTGTTCCGTGTATTATACACGGGGACTGCTGTTCTCTGTATTATACACAGGTGCTGCTGTTCCCTGTATTATACACGGGGACTGCTGTTCCCTGTAGTGCACACGGGGACTGCTGGTCCCTGTATTATACACAGGTGCTGCTGTTCTCTGTATTATACTCAGGGACTGCTGTATTATACACAGGTGCTGCTGTTCCCTATAT
>NW_025154243.1:0-1424 GCF_004010195.1 Chiloscyllium plagiosum | reverse complement strand
TTCCCATGGGTTACAAATCGGAAATGACAGAGTCAGTATGAGTTCTGCTGGTAAAGTGTATAAAATTATTCAAAATGTCGCCAAATTACTTTCAGATACAAGTGAGAGAAAGGCACATTAAGTATGTCATTGCATTAGTCCAAATTTAGAAATTCAGGGGAACTGAACGGAGAGCTGGTGTTGGGAGTTGTAGTAATGATACCTTGTTTTACACACAGAGAGAGTTCCCAGATGGGAAACTCAGCTTTAACATCACATCAACTGCAGATTCGTCCAATTCCGCAGGTCCTGATCCTTATCGGTAATATGGAAGGGGAAAGCAGCATTCCCAGGCCAGAAAAATCATTCCTATGTTATGCACGTGGTCGAATATTTAACTGGTCATGTGATCTGGAAAGAAACCAATGTGTTTCGACCAGGGTGAGTCTGTGTAAATGTAAGGACTGTGGGAAAGGATTCACTTACACCTCCCAGCGCGACACTGACTGACACAGTCACACTAGGGTGAGGCCATGTACGGGAAGGGAAATACTCGATCTTACAACCTGCTGAGGAACCAGAGATGGCACAGCGGATTTAGACCCTAAACCTGCTCCATGTGTGAGAAAGGATTCATTTAAATCTCTCACCTGCGGAGACATCAGTGCATTCCCATCGGGGAGAGGCCATTCACCTTCACAGTTTGTGGGAAAGGATTCACTCAATGACCTGCTGAAACACCAGCGAGCTCACTCTGGGGAAAGGCCATTCACTTGCTCCCAGTGTTGGGGGAGAATTACACAAATGCACCACCTGCAAAGTCCCAGTGAGCCCACACAGGGGAGAGGCCATTCAGATACTCAGTGTAGGAGAAGGGATTCAGTTATTCATCCCACCCAGAGACCCCAGCGTTGGAGCTGTTCACCGCTCTGTGTGACAAGGGATTTGCTGCGTCTTCAACACGATTGAGAGACCAGTGAGTCCACACAGGTACGTGGTCATCCACCTGCTTGTGTGGACTGCAGGACTCTGATTCTAATGTTACTGTTCATCAGAGTCAGGAGTGGACCTTGGACATGATGACACTCTTGGAGTATTGATGTTGTTGTTAACCACATTAACTGGGCTGGAGTTGACTGAACTTACATTGCCCCTTTCTAAACCTCAGGATGTCTCTCTGGACAGTAAGCCTCCACAAAGAGCAATGTGACAATGAGCAGAGATCATCTGCTTTGATTTAAATTGTGATTGTAGCACAGCTGCTTCACATCATCAGGTACAAGGTTGGAGTCCAGTCTTGGTCAATAGCCTGTGTGGAGTTCCCACATTCTCCCCATGATAGTGTGGGTCCCCTCCAGGTGCTCTGGTTTCCTCCCACAGCCCAAAGATGGGAAGGCTAACTTGTCCACAGCGTCCAGGAATGTTCAGACTAGGTGGATCAGCCA
>NW_025154242.1:0-1424 GCF_004010195.1 Chiloscyllium plagiosum | reverse complement strand
CCACGTCAATGGAGCTCACAAAGATCCGAAAGACTATCCTGTTCTTGCTGCTTTTTCTATTCCAGGTAATTAACTGTGTACCTGTTCTTCCTGATTATGCCTTTATCCATTCATTAGTGTGCTGCTTGCGAGACCCAGCTCAGCGACTATCACATTTCCCAAGTTACAGCATGGTTGAGCCATTCAGCATCGAAACAGACACTTCAGCCCAACTTGTCCATGCCAACCATGTATCCTAAATGAAGTAGTCTCATTTTTCTGAGTTTGCTCTATTTCTTATTCATGCACATGTCTAAGTGTCTTTTAAATGATTTAATTGTAACCAGCTCCATAACCTTCTTTGGCAGCTCATTGCATGCATGCACCACCTTCTATGTGGAAAATGTACCCCTCAGCTCCCATTTTAATCTTGCCCCGTCCCCTTCAATCTATGCAATTTAGGTTTGGACTCCCCTACCCTTGGAAAAAACCCTGGACATTTACTTTGTCTATCTCTAAACCCCTCAGCCTCTGACGCTCCAGGGAAAAATGTCCCACCTTATCCGGCCTCTCCTTAGAATTCAAACTCTCCTGTATCGGCAACATAGAACATAGATCATAGAACAGTACAGCACAGTACAGGCTCTTCGGCCCACAATGTTGTGCCGAACATTTATCTCAAGCTAAGGCCAAGCTATCCTACACAACCCTCAATTTACTGCCCTACATGTGCTTGCCCAGCAGTCGCTTATATGTCTCTAATGACTCTGACTCTACTACCACCGCTGGAAGTGCATTTCATGCATCCACCAGTCTCTGTGTAAAGAACCTACCTCTGACATTTCCTCTATATCTTCCTCCAATCACCTTAAAATTAGGACGCTTCATGATAGCCATTTCTGCCTGAGGAAAAGTCTTTGGCTCTCTCCTCTATCTATGCCTATCATTACCTTATTTAAAAATCACACAACTCCAGGTTATAGTCCAACATGCTTACTTGCAAGCATTAGCTTTCAGAGCACTACTCATTAGCTAACTGATTAAGGAAGAGCGCTCCAAAAGCTAGTGCTTCCAAATAAATCTGTTGGACTATAACCTAGTGTTGTGTGATTTTTAACTTTGTCTGTGCCAGTCCAACACTGGCTCCTCCATAGCATGGATCCCATCAGCTTCTACACCTCTATTAAATCACCTGTCTTACTTCTTCTCTCCAGTGTGAAAAGCCCAAGTTCACTCAACGTCTCTTCATAAGAAGAGCCGTCCAATCCAGGCAGTATCCTGGTAAATCTCCTCTGCACCCTCTCAAAAGCATCAACATCTTTCCTATAATGAGATAACCAGAACTGGACGCAACACAACTATAAATATTTCTTGTGTCCTCTTTAGTTTAACAACATCCTTCCACTAGCAGTGTGACCAGAATTGTTCTTCACTCCCTTTCGTAA
>NW_025154241.1:0-1424 GCF_004010195.1 Chiloscyllium plagiosum | reverse complement strand
CGATTACATATTTAGATTGAGAAAATAATTGAAGAATCACATAGAAAAAGCGTTCTTATATATTTAAATAAAAATCAGTTTAATTTATCACTTAAATGTACGAGCTTCAGTTATTTACCAACAATTGAGAAATGACAATAATTCTACATGCACTGTGAATATTAACTTAAATAAATGATTTATGATATTACGTTGTAGTGAACAAAAGTTTGAAAGCTTGTACTTTTTTAAAAGAATGAATGGCATTTAATGCGAAGTTTGGTTAGTGATAAAAAATGATGAACATATTTCCGTTTGAGAGAAAAGTCTAACATTTACAAAGTGTTTTTGTGCCAAAGCAAAGAAATATTTGTTTTAGTAATTCGGATACAAGATTTAAAATATTTATATGCTGAGTAATAATTAGACTTCATCATCAAGCTGACATTGCAATACTTGCATTTTAAATGTTTATGCTGCAGCAAATATGATCAGATATTTGCCAACATTTACAACAGGAAATAATCAGATGCTGGTGTTGACTTGCGACTGTACATGACAGATTATGGAACTTTAATGGACAGAAGGAGGTTATTGGGCCACTGTGTATGCATCCGCTCCAGAAATGTTTCCCAAACGCCTCCCATTTGCCACGCGGTCTCTGCAGCCCTTTACATTCGTAACTTACAAGTATATATCCAGTTCCTTTTTGAATCTTCATTCACAACTCTCCCAGGCAGAGCATTTTAAATTCGAACAAATCTCTCAATAAAGAGGCTTTTCCTTATGTCACTTCTAGCTCTTGTGCGGACAATCTTGAAACTAGGACTCCAAGACGCTGAAATGCCAACGAACAGGAACAGATTATTTGTATTTTAAGCTGTCATTGTTTCCATAATTTTGAGCACTGCAATAAGTTCACAGCTTTGTCCGTTCTGCTTAATGAAGAGGAACCCGTATTGTTCACACCCTACCTTTAACCAGTTTGTTCATTCCAGTTGTCATTCCGAATATTTATAAGGTTACTGCTGTACTTCTACAAATTAATGTGGTGTGTGTTTGTCTGTGTGCCTGTATTTGTCTGTGTGCATGTGTGTCTGTGTGTGTGCGTGTGTGCTCATGTGTGCATTTGTGTGCACAAGTCTGTCTGTGTGTGCACGTGTGCATGCGTATGTTGTGTTTGTGTGTGTGTGTGAGAGAGAGAGAACAATCCGCTGGAATGTCTAAATTACTCCCAGTGCCACGTGGAAAAGAGGTAATGATTAGGAAAATGATATAGTTCAACATGTGGTTAAAGACCTAGTACAGGGGTGAGAGTTTCAACTTTTGGACCATTAGGTTCTCTTCCAGGGCAAGTGAGAGCTTTCAAAAATGGACAGGTTGCATCTTAACTGGAGGAGCACCAACATCCATGTGGGGCGGTTTGCTAGTGGAAATTGGGTGGA
>NW_025154240.1:0-1424 GCF_004010195.1 Chiloscyllium plagiosum | reverse complement strand
CATACCATGCAATCACTGGAGCATAGTCTTTGTGCTGTCAGAAATACAGCACGGTCTACACGAGTCCCAATCTCCTACATTGAGCGAATAGTTGTGAATGTTATGACACTTCAACAGCTTGTCCAAGTACTATTTAGCAGTTATGAGTTTACCATGTACTTCCACCTCAGGAAGTACATTCCAGACCCCAACTCCATCAGGGTGAAAACCAATCGCAAATCCTCTCTAATCCTCAAACACTTCACTTTAAATGTGTACTCCTCTGTTCTTGCTCCTTTGGCTAAAAGGAACAGTTGCTGTCTATCCATCCTGTCCAAGCCCCTCGTAACCTTTTCTGCTCCAAAGTAAATAACCCGAGCTTATCCAGCTTCTGTTCATGGTTGATATGCCCAATTCCCGGGAACATGCTGGTGAATCTTCTCTGTACTCCCTCCAGTGGAACCGCATCCTTCCTGTTATGTGGCTCCCAGAATTCCATCTTGGCGGAACCAAAGTCCTGTATAACTCTTATAATCTACATTCCAATGAGTAAAGGCTAGTTATTATTCCCAATGTCTTCTTAACTACAATTTACCCTGGCCAGTCACATTCAGGTATGTGAGGAGAAGTACCATCTCAGCTTCTTGGTGTGCTGCCATTCATTGAGTACCCCCCTGTCTGGTTCCTTCTTCCAAAGTGCATCACCTCATATTTATCAGGATTACATTCCACCTGCTATTGATCCAACCGTCTTACCATTCAAGCTTTATCTTCCGGCAAGTATACCTTCCTCCACATTGCCAATCACCTGGTCAATCTTTGTGTCGAAAATACACTTATTTATCACAAATCGGACATGCCGGTGTTGGACTGATGTGTACAAAGTTAAAAATCACACAACACCAAGTTATCGTCCAACAGGTTTAATTGGAAGCACACTAGCTTTTGGAGCGACGCTCCTTCATCCGGTGATTGTGGAGGGCTCGATCGTAACACAGAATTTATAGCAAAAATTTGCAGTGTGATGTAACTGAAATTATACATTGAAACATTGATTGTCTGTTAAGCCTTTCATCTGTTAGAATACAGTGATAGTTTCACTTCTTTCATGTGTAAATCACAAAACCCTTTTTTTTAAAGTTGCATTCTCGGGTTAGCTGTTAACAATGGTGAAAGCTAGACAATAACTTTGGAAATTAAACACAATGATCAGAACTTTGGATCCAGTCCTTCAGAGCTCCCTACGCTCCCTCATCCCACGTACTTCTCGTGTAGGCGACTTCTACTGCCTTCCAAAGGTACACAAAGCCAACACACATGGACGTCCCATCGTGTCGGGCAATGGGACCCTGTGTGAGAATCTGTCCGGCTATGTGGAAGGCATCTTCAAACCCATTGTACAGGGAATCCCTAGCTTCTGTCGCGACACTACGGATTTCTTACAG
>NW_025154239.1:0-1424 GCF_004010195.1 Chiloscyllium plagiosum | reverse complement strand
TGACTCCCTTCGGTTCCTGTGTCCCAGTCTCGAACAGTTGAATTAATCCCTCCTCTTCCTGTGACCCAGACTCGAGCAGTTGCGTGACTACCTCCAGTTCCTGTTTTCCAATCTCGTCGGGTTGCGTGACTCCCTCCTGTTCCTTTTTCCCAGTCTCAAGCAGTTGAATGACTGCCTTCTGTTCCTGTGTCCCAGTCTCGAGCATTTGAATGACTCCCTCCTGTCGTTGTCTTCCTGTCTCATGCAGTGGAATGACTGCCTTCTGTTTCTGTGTCGCAATATCGGGCAGTGGAATGACTGCCTCCTGTTCCTGTGTCCCAGTCTCGAGCAATTGAGTGACTCCCTCCTGTCCCTATGTCCCAGTCTCCAGCAGTTGCCGAACTCCCTCCTATTCCTGTGACCCAGTCTCAAGCAGTTGAGTGACTCCTTCCTGTTCCTGTGTCCCAGTCAAAGCATTTGCGTGACTACCTCCTGTTCCTGTGTGCCAAACACGAGCAGTTGAGTGACTCCCTCCTGTTCCAGTGTCCCAGGCTCGAGCGGTTGAGTCACTCCCTCCTGTTCCTGCGTCCCAGTCTCGAGTAGTTGACTGTCTCCCTCCTGTTCCTGTGGGCCAGTCTCGAGCAGTTGACTGACTCCCTCCTGTCCCTGCGTCCCAGTCTCGAGCAGTTGATTGACTCCTTCCTGTTCCTGTGTCCCAGTCTCGAGCAGTTGCGTGACTACCTCCTGTTCCTGTGTGCCAAACACGAGCAGTTGAGTGGCTCCCTCCTGTTCCAGTGTCCCAGGCTCGAGCGGTTGAGTCACTGCCTTCTGTTCCTGTGTCCCAGTCTGGAGCAGTTGAGTGACTGCCTCCTGTGACTGTTTCCCAGTCTCGAGCAGTTGACTGAATCCCTCCTGTTCCTGTGTCCTCGTCTCGAGCAGTGGAGTGACTCCCTCCTGTTCCTGTGTCCCAGTCTCGAGTAGTTGACTGACTCCCTCCTGTTCCTGTGGGCCAGTCTCGAGCAGTTGACTGCCTCCCTCCTGTCCCTGCGTCCCAGTCTCGAGCAGTTGAGTGACTGCCTCCTGTTCCTGTGTTCCAGACTCGTGCAGTGAAATGACTGCCTCCTGTTCCTGTGTCCCAGTCTCGAGCAATTGAGTGACTCCCTCCTGTTCCTGTGTCCCAGTCTCGAGCAGTTGAGTGACTCCCTCCAGTACCTGTGTCCCAGACTAGAGCGTTTGAGTGACTGCCTCCTGTTCCTGTGTCCCAATCTCGAGGAGTTGACTGACTTGCTTGTGTCCCTGTGTCCCAGTCTCGAGCAGTTAACTGACTCCCTCCTGTTTCTGTGTCCCAGTCTCGAGCAGTTGTGTGACTCCCTCCTGTACCTCTGTCCCAGATTCGAGCAGATGACTGACTACCTCCTGTTCCTGTGTCCAAGTCTCGAGCAGTT
>NW_025154238.1:0-1424 GCF_004010195.1 Chiloscyllium plagiosum | reverse complement strand
AACTTCAATCACTGATGCAATGAATCAAAAGTTCCTCGTTGATCCAATGAAACAACTTCTAGTCATCAATTTAGTGTATCAAGCTGCCATCATTGATTCAATGAAACAAACTTAAGATCAGTTATTTAGTGATTTCATTTGCATTCATTCTTTCTTTGTACCAAACTGCACTTATCCATTCAGAGAAACACGCTGCACGTGCTAATCAAGCTGCCATCATTGATTCAATGAAACAAACTTAAGATCAGTTATTTAGTGATTCCATTTGCATTCATTCTTTCTTTGTACCAAACTGCACTTATCCATTCAGAGAAATACGCTGCACGTGCTAATCTAAACAGTATGGTTTACGCAAATCATTGTACGCCAAGAGCTAAATGCATTAATTCAATAAAAGAACAGAACATATTGATTCTTTGATACAGACTGCTCGTATTAATTCGATGTGCCGAGCATTCTTCATTCATTCAGTGCGTCTAGCGTAACTCATTTATTCAATGAAACAAACTGCACTTGCTAATCATTGAGCAGATTTTTTCCCATTCATTCACTACCTCGACTTTAACGCATTGATTATAGGAAACACACTGCCCACATTCATTCAATGTGGGCAACTTCCCCCAATTATAAGATCTCTTCATTTTGAGTCATTCATTCCAATTAACACACTACGCTTGTTCATTCATTCAACGTAAGAAGCTTAACTCATTCATTCAAGGAAACAAACTGCACTTGCTAATTCAATGAGTAGATTTCCTCATTCATTCACTGTCTCGATTCAAGGAAAAATCCTCAACACATGCATTCAATGTGTGCAGCTTCCCCCAATTATTCCATCTGTTCAGTTTAAGCCATCCCTTCAAGGAAACAAACTACATTTGTTTATTCAATGAGAAGAGCTTCTCTCTTAATTCAATGTGTCAAGTTTAACTCATTCACTCAGTCAAATAATTGTTAGATCAATGAGTACAACTTCTATTTTTATTCAATGTCTCGAGCTTAACGCTTTCATTCAATGAATCAAACTGCATTCATTCCTTTATTGAATCAAACTTCAATCACTGATGCAATGAATCAAAAGTTGTTTCATTGATCGAATGAAACAACTTCCAGTCATCAATTTAGTGTATCAAGCTGCCATCATTCATTCAATGAAACAAACTTAAGATCAGTTATTTAGTGATTCCAATTGCATTCATTCATTCTTTGGACCAAACTGCATTTATCCATTCAGAGAAATACGCTGCACGTGCTAATCTAAACAGTATTGTTTACGCAAATCATTGTACGCCAAGAGCTAAATGTATTAATGCAATAAAAAAACAGAACATATTGATTCTTTGATACAGACTGCTCGTATTAATTCGATGTGCCGAGCATCCTTCATTCAATCAATGCGTCTACCTTAATTCATTCATTCAATG
>NW_025154237.1:0-1424 GCF_004010195.1 Chiloscyllium plagiosum | reverse complement strand
GTATTCCTGTGGAAGGGTGTGCTTTGAAATTGATGTGCGGACACACAATTTCATCATCACCTCCCACTCTCTGTCTGTGTGAGTAATAATGAGAAATACTCATCCAGAGGGTGTGTGTGTTTAAAACTGGAGGATACTGTGAGATGGTGAGCAGCTGGTGAAGGGAGAGGGATAGCTGATCACCGTGACGATGAGGATGGCACTGTTTTATATCAGGCTGGAGCCGCTCCAGACCAGGAGGATCGCCGTTGAATGAGCAAAGGAAGAGAACTTGGACAGGTGAAGAGTCATAGGGTTTGGGATTCTCTTCCTCAAACAGCGGTCTTTCCCAATTCAGTTGTTAAATTTAAATCTGAGATAGGTTTTTATTTAATTAAACCAAGGGCTATCAAGAAGTAGGGATTCAAGGTTGGCAAATGGAGAGAGACGACCATCACAGATCAACGACCATCCTATCAGGAGGCTGAACAGGCTTGAGGGGCTGAATGGCTTCCACATGCTCCTTTGAAACCTGTTCACAAATTTGCCAGAACCCTTCAGTAAAATCGAGTGGTGATGAATTAATAAGGATAAAGAATCTATTTCAAGGCAGAAAAAGTTGCCCTCAGGTCTCTTTTATATCATTCACCTCTCACTCTAAACCAATGCCCTCGAGTTCTGAGCTCCCCCACCCCAGGGTAAAGACCTTGTCTATTTACCCGATCCATGTTCCCCATGATTTTATAAGCCTCTGTAAGGTCATGCTTCCTTCTCTGACACTCCAGGGATAACAGCCACAGCCTGTTCAACCTCTCCCGAGAGGTGAAATCTTCCAACCCTGGCAACATCCTTGTAAATCTTTTCTGAACCCTTTCAGGTTTCACAACATCCTTCCAATAGGAAGGAAACCAGAATTGCACACAACATTCCAAAGGTGGCCTGGCCAATGTCCTGTACAGCCACAACATGATCTCATGTTGTGGGAATCAGATAGCTTCCCAGTCAGATCTGGAGTCACGCAAGGCTGCCCTCTCTCTCTCTCTCCTGCCTTGTTTGTGTGCTGCAGTGGCCTGGCCAATGTCCTGTACAGCCACAACATGATCTCATGTTGTGGGAATCAGATAGCTTCCCAGTCAGATCTGGAGTCAGGCAAGGCTGTCCTCTCTCTCATTCCTGCCTTGTTTGTGTGCTGCATAGAGCCATTTGCCGAGTCCATCAGGAAGGATGCGAGCCTGCCTCTATCCCCTTCACCGTCAGGACTGACTACCTGAAGGTGCTGGGTATTTGGTTCGGGGGGGCTGGGGCGTGCACCAAGACCTGGGAGGAGCGGATCAGGAAGGTGAGACAAAGTACTGAGGTTCTACCTGTCCCCGGTGTTGCGAAGGATGGGCCTGGCCTCGCTGCTGCGGAAAGCTCCGAGTAGTTGGACCGTTCCATACCACCTG
>NW_025154236.1:0-1424 GCF_004010195.1 Chiloscyllium plagiosum | reverse complement strand
GGTTCTCCAATCGCTGGACGTTTTAAAGCATTTTTCACAGTTCATACACTGAAATCGTTTCTCATCATTTTGAACGAGCAGGTGTTGCAGCAGATCAGAGACAGAGTGAATCCCTTCCCACCATCTGAGCAGGTGAATGGCTTGTTCCTGGTATCATTGCGTCCATGGGAATTCAGCTCAGACAGGGAAATGAATCCCTACATTTCCACAGTCATTCCTCACTATGACTGCAATTGAGGTGTGTAAGTCTGATGACAGGTAAAAACCTGGTCCACACGCACAATAAGTGAACGACTTATCTCACACCATTACCAGAGCTTTTTCCTTTCATGTTCGAAATCTGATCAAGTTGTATTTGGGATAAAATTCGTGGCTTCATCAGGTTATGGTGGAGAGGTTGACTTCTAAATCTTCCCCTTCTAATATCCTGCGAAATTGATGTGATCCCAAAATGAAAGTGTGAAACTGTCTTTCAAAAGACTCTAGAATCTGTCTGAAGATATGGTCTGAAGGTAAGGGATTTTCGACACTAAGCATTTGACCAAAATTTTGTCAGAATCTTTCATGCACACAACTTCCACCACAAAGAACGAGCAGGTCAGCAGGTGGTTATGAACACGATCGCCTCCATGTTCCCTCCAGGTCAAACACTGTCCTGACATGTCTGACATACAGTCCTGTTGGAGCAGACATTTCTTACAATTCAATCATTGCAAAATTGAGTCCTATGACTTCAGTCCCAAAATCAAAATTCACTGCCTCGCCACTGAGTCGAAAGTGTGATGCTGGAAAAGCGCAGCAGGGCAGGCAGCAACGAATGAGCTGGAGAATCGATATTTTGGACACGAGACTTCATCAGGAAAGAGGCTTGTGAACCGAGGAGGTACAGAAACAAATGGAAGCGGGTGGGGTGGGACAAGGTAGCGGAGAGTGTGATAGATTGATGGAGGTGGGGACAATGATGAAAGGTCGCAGCGCAGGCTGGAGCAGATAGGAGGGATGGAAGATGTACAGACAGGACAGTTCATGAGAGCGGCGGAGGCTCTGGACCTGAATGAACTTGGCTGTGTGGGAGGGAGAGTTGACTGTTCAGCCAGAGGCCAGTGGTGTTATTTGGTGCGGGTGTCCCGGAGATGTTTTCCGAAGCGGTCTGTAATTAGGCATCCAATTTCTTCAATGTCGAGGAGACAGCAAAGGAAGCAATTGTTACAGTAAATGACATGCGTGGAAATGCAGGTAAAACTCTGATGGACATGCAAGTGTCTTTTGGGCCTTTGACAGAGTTGAGGACGGATGTGTGGGTGGATGTTTTCCAAACCCCGTGTAGGAATGAGACGATGCTGGGAGGGGAGGGTGGTTTTGTGGAAGCGTGCACTTTGTAAGGGGTGGACGAGAGAATGATCTTTATAGAAAATGGATAGGGG
>NW_025154235.1:0-1424 GCF_004010195.1 Chiloscyllium plagiosum | reverse complement strand
GCATTTTTCCATTGCTTTGAAATTGCTTCCAAAACATTGTGGCATTTTCTCCCACTCCGTATATTATAAGGTACATTCACCATAAGTTAATTACTGCAGTTCCGACAAAGTGAAAATGCTGTCCAAACTTTAGGTGTTAGCACAACTTAGCTAAGCATGACAAGCATGACAAGTGGAATGCCAAACCACTGCGATGATAAAAGAAGCTGATCTAATAAAAAGCATTTTTAAATTTAGAATTATATTAACATAAACTCACAACATTGTTCTTATGCAGAAAAGCAAAACTCTTGAAACCATTGTTGCTACAACTGTTCTCTGGCACCTTTGTTTGATGTTTATCTCGGCATACTTGTCACTCATCCTGCACTGTACTTAAAATTAAATGGTCATTTTTATACCTGCTCTACGCTACGATTTCACTAACCTCAACCAGGACGCCAGTCAGTGCATTCCATACTTAAATATGCGCTGGTCAGAAGAAAAGTAAGTTAGCTTAATTTCTCGATTCTGCTTCATTTCCAAAATACCACAAAGTTGGGTCTTATGGTTACCATTCTGTTACCATGGGGAAACATGTTTTCCTGACTTCCATATCGAATGCCATGATAATTTCATTAAATTCTGACAGATGTCATCTTCGCCTCTCCGATACGAGAATAAACAGTCAGAAATTGTACAGTTTATCAATTCGACTGAACTCTTCCTTGCTTTGAAGCATGACTGCAAATCTCTCCTCTACACTCCCGAATAAATGTTGGATCATGCGTAAGATGTCGCAGACGATGATCTGTTTTATACTCAATTTATGGGACGTGAGAATCGCTGACGGGTTCAAGTTTTGTCGCCCAAACGTTTCTGCCCTTGAAACGGTGATGTTGAATTGTTTTGAGTACACAAATATATTTGCTTCACAAGACAAACAGTCCTAATATGGAGACATGTTCATCACATGGTTGTGCACCCATTTGTATGCTGCTCTTTCGTCCAGGATGTCAGTAGTCCTAGATTTGAAGGATGCTTTAAGATGACTTGATGATTTTTTTTACGGAATACATTAGTTAATTTCTAATTTATATCCTATAAATGTTGAATACATTCTCCTTGCTCTTCTTTCCCTTCATTAAGTATTTAGATTCAGAACAGCATACATAGTCTTAACTGACCTAAATGCTCTACTGTTTTTATTGAGATTCGCACATAACCACTCACGTGCTCCTGCACAACCATTACAAAATTACCCTTTATTTATACTTCTACTTAACAGCCATTTCATCAAAATATATCACATTACTGTTCTGCAGATATATTCACCTATCACTAATCCAACCAGGTCAGCAATTTTTCCATGTGTTGGTGAGGACACTGTTCTTCATTTATAAAAACTGTTAAGACGAAAGCAACGAGACATAGTTTGTAGATTT
>NW_025154234.1:0-1424 GCF_004010195.1 Chiloscyllium plagiosum | reverse complement strand
TGAAACAGCCAAGCAGGAAATGTCTTTTTGTCATGAACAAGGCCAGATGAGGCAAGAGATAAACAGTCGTTTTTCGTGAAGTGGGCGATGTAAACAGCGGAGAAGCAATGGAATAAGCGGGGGAGGAGTAAAGGAGGAATGAATTGTATCAAAAGTTGTGTACTTGTTAAACTCTGTGTGCCTAACTTATAGGCACCACTCTTGCTTCAGATCTTGTCTCGGACGGAAATTATTGAAGTCAGTGGGTTCTATTTCCCATACAACCATGGAGATCCTGCTTTTAAACTCAGGCCTCGTTTCCTAAACATGCTTTGCTGGACCTTTCACTCCTCTTACGGATGTCATTCATATCAATGTGTACCACGACCGCTGGCTGTTGAACCTCCCCCTTCAGTATGTCCTGAACATGCTCAGTGACATCCCTGATCCTCGCACCAATCGCCCCTTGTACGAAGAATTCATAGAATCATAGAATTACTGGGGTGGGAAAACAGGCCATTTCACATAGCACGTCCACGCTGACCCTCTGTTGTGTAACGCACTCTGACCCTTTCTCCTACGCTATTACTCTGCATTTGCCCCTGAGTCATGCACCTAACCGGCACATCGCTGAACATTACTGGAAAAAAGTAAACAACCTAGACCCATTCTATTACCCTATGTTGAATCTGCTTTCTCACAACAGATACTTCCAGAAATACTGAGCATTTCCAGCAACTTCTGTTTTTTTTTCACTGATGATATTTGCATATTGATAAAAAAATATGCAATTCAGACTTGAAACAAAGCTGAATTTAAACTCTCAGGTGAAAACTAAATATTTGGTCATTCAATGATCCCAGCAAAGTTTTATTGAATTACTCCTGTTCTGTCCGTGAACGTCATTTGTTTACTTTCCCAATCCTGAACAAAGGAGATTTTTGCATAATTTTAATTCCAGAAAGCTCTGAAAAGTTGCACATTTACCTCTTTCATCTCAGTTCAATTACAGAGGATTATTCACAAAACGCACACAATGTGTTACTTTGTCGAAGAATACCAGTAACATTGTAAGTAATTGGAATCATAACTGGACAGAAGGATTTAGACAAAGGGAGCATGAGAGAAAACGGGTCTTCTTTGAACAGAAAAGACTATTATGTGAACTTGGGTGATCAAATTTATGGAAAACTATGTAGGGCTGACAAATGATATTGTTATGAAGGTGTAGAGGTGTACATTGTTCTGAAAAAATTTAAAATGTAACATTTGACTGTGAAACAAATAGTGAGTTGAAGTTGCCATGGTACAAAAACAAATTCAAATTCGGCCAGTCAGTTCAACTATGCCCCAAAACTCTGAAATCCAATGGAGTTTGAAATATAATGTATTTGATGACAACAAAGTCAAGGAAACAATCCAATGTTTTGAGGTGTAAAACCGGA
>NW_025154233.1:637-1424 GCF_004010195.1 Chiloscyllium plagiosum | reverse complement strand
ATGGTCTGATATATTTTGATGATCAGTCGTGTCTGTAATGGCATGATAATTCAAGGCACTAAAAAACATTGCCATGATGCAGAAATATAAGGGTAAATGATATTGGTGATATAAAATTCACCATAACTTCCAGCTTCATAGAATCCCTGCAGTGTAGACACAGGCCATACAGCTCACAATTCCACCCGAGCCTGAGGAAGAGAATCTCACCAAGACCAATCCACGAACCTTTCTCTTTCATTCTATATTACCCATGGCTATTGCACCCAACTACAACATCCCTGAACTTTATGTGCAATTCACCTTACCTGCGCATGTTTGGACCATGGGAGGAAACCACAGCTGCCGGGGGAAACCCACAAAGAAATGGGGGTAGGTAAAACTTCAGGCAAACTGTAGCCCGACGGCAGAATGGATTTCGCGTCACTTGTCCTGTGAGGGAGCAGTGCGACCCACTGCAGAACCGTGCCGCCCTTCATCCTCCTTTGATAAGTGAATTTTGTATTTTCAAAGTTTGTGAGAAGATTTGTAGCTCGTGTGCTCATTGTTGTGGTTCTGTTCGCCGAGCTGGGAATTTGTGTTGTGGACGTTTCGTCCCCTGTCCAGGTGACATCCTCAGTGCTTGGGAGCCTCCTGTGAAGCGCTTCTGTGATGTTTCCTCCCATTGTATTTTTTATATATATAATAGCATAGAGTCATAATCATAGAGATGTATAGCATCGAAACAATCGTTAGGATTACATTATTTCTGATCTTATATTTGAAAACCTCAGAATTATGTACGGGA
>NW_025154233.1:0-529 GCF_004010195.1 Chiloscyllium plagiosum | reverse complement strand
AGACAATCAGGGGACTTTGCCCAGTGACTGAATTACACGTTAGATACTTACTAATTTTTTTCATTCCCCGAAAACATGTGAGGCACGTCGAACGTTAGCGTGACAACACTACAAATGATGGCTTAACAAACAGATTAAAATTAGTTCACGCTTTGCTTATCAATCCAAATGAAGTACAGTGCCTGCTGGCCAAGGAAAAAAAGAATTGAACATTGTTTCCCATTCAGAGCAATGGTAGAACATTTTTTTATCAGTCGCCAGGTTTTAAGGTCATCCATGGCGGAGACTTCAACAAAGCAATAAACTGAGTTTGCTCCTTAAGATCTGTCTTAGTGACATGTTTTAATTTATGTTTTTCTGTCCCTCATCATCCATCGAGTTCAGCATTTGTTTGTTCAATTTTCGATGTTCAGTAGATATACTTTGAGTGGACGTTCACCATCTCTGTTATTAAATGAGGAAAATGCCGACTTAAAACTTTTCACATGAACGTCGGTAACATTCCAGCAGCAGAGTTCCATTTCTGATG
>NW_025154232.1:0-1424 GCF_004010195.1 Chiloscyllium plagiosum | reverse complement strand
CCTCACAAAGCCATGCTGACTGCCTTTAATCACGCTATGTTTTTCCAAATAGTGATAAATTCTATCCCTCAGAAATCTTTCCAAAACCTTGCTGACCACAGACGGAAGACTGTAATTGCCAGGGATTCCCCTACTCCCCTTCTTAAAAAGAGGAACAACATTCGCCTCCTAGCAATCCTCCTGTACGACTCCCGTGGAGAGTGAGGAAGCAAAGACCTTCACCATCGGCTAAGCAACCTCCTTTCTTGCTTCCTGGAGTAGCCTGGGATAAATCAGGTCTGGTCATGGGGGCTTATCAATCTTAATGTTTGGCAACTTTCCAGCTCATCAACCTCATCAATCTTGATCTGTTCCAGCCTGTATCCCAACTCCTCAAAGTTCTCATTCACAACAAGGTTCCCCCCCCCTTAGTGAAAACCAAAGCAAAAGAACTCATTGAGGGCTTCCCCTATCTGCTCAGACTCCACGCACAAGTTCCCTACGCTATCCCTGATTGGCCCTACCTTCTCCCTGATCATTCTCTATTCCTCACGTATGTGTAAAATGCTTTGGATTCTCCCTAATCCTTCTTGCCAAGCCTTTTTCGTGCCGCATCATGGCTCGCCTCAGTCCATTACTGAGCTCCTTTCTCGCAAGCCTGTCATCCTCTAAAGCTGTGCTGGATCCTTGCCTCCTCCACCTTACGCAAGCTGCCTTCTTCCCTTTGAGGAGAAGCTCCTCTGTTCTCATTTCCCCTTCTTACCCGTCTCAGAGGGACATATTTGTGCATCACTCGCAACAACTGTTCCACATGTCTGCTGTGCCCTTTCTATGGCATAATTGCTCCCAGTCTGTACGTCCCAACTCCTGTCTGATCGCATCATAATTTCATTTTCCCCAGTTAAAATATTCACTTTTTAAAATGTTTAATGTTCACTTTTAGGGTTAAAGAATAAAATTGATATTTTTAAAAAAACAGTGGAATTTGGGAGTCCTCTGTCCCTTTAACAGATTACGAGGCAACGTGAGTTTTTCTGCGTTTGGTTTAAATTGCAGAAGGGCTCAAAGATCTTTTTTCTGTGCTGACAATCTCTGTAACTCCATGCTGTCCAGGTCCTGTCTGTGAATGGTGCAAAGCTTTTCCGAGGCTGTGAATCTGGTTGTAACACTTCTGCTTCCAAGTTCAAACACCGATAGCATTCAGTTCCTGATTAATTGTATTGTATCAGATTTTGACTGTTCTTGGTTTGGTTTGAGTTTCCTTTCTCTGGCCCTCTCCTGATCCCCTGGAAAAGAAGTTCATAAAAGTGATCACTGTCAGGACAGGAGAGAAGTTCAGACTATTCCAGTATTAGTGAATTATTTGCCCTTGTCCTGTTGCCCCCCCCACACCCACAGCTGTGAATGCCTGTCCCCCTCCCCCAGAGCTGTGAATGCCTGTCCCC
>NW_025154231.1:0-1424 GCF_004010195.1 Chiloscyllium plagiosum | reverse complement strand
TTAACCACATTGCTGTGGGTCTGGAGTCACACGGAGGCCTGACCAGGTGAAGATCGTAGATTTCCTTCCCTGAAGGGAATGACGGTGCCAGGTACGTCAAATGACAATGTTTTCATTGTTTTATTTGATTCTTAATTCTTGATATTCTATTGAATTCAAATTCCAACATTTGCTGTGGTGGGATTCGAATCCGGGGTCTGGATCAACACCTGGGTCCCGGGATTAATATTCCAGAAACATGACAGCTCGGCCATCACCTCCTCAGCATCGCCAACCGACTCCACTGGCAATAGTGATGTTGCCGTTGGTGTGGCTTTGCTTCATAAGGCCAAAAAATGAATTGACAAAACATACCATCCTTCTCGTTTTGTATTTATGAGAAGATGAGAAAATGGGAAGTTCTCATTGTGAGAAGGATCTGGATGTCATTGGTCATCAATCACTGACAGAATTCATACGAATCAGTAAGTAATCAGCACAGTAAATGTGTGGCGTCCTTCATGCAAAGTGATTAAATTTAAGAGTGAAGACACCTTCCTGCAGTTGTACAGTGTTATTGAGACATTTCTTTGGTCACTGTGAACAGATTTTCTCTCCATTATAATGAATGATCTCTTGTTACAGAGAGACAATTTAAAGGAGTTACATCACACTAATCCCTGCAGTGATGGTACCATGAGAGAGTGTGAAGGAAATGTCTGTTTAATCTGTCATGCTACAAAAGAGTAAAAACTGATTGCATTAAAACTTGAGCGTCATGGACCAACATTCATTATTTCCAAAACAAATACAACATGTTTTCCGCGATGCATGTTTTTACATTTGGGCAATATATAGATAGGAAAGGTTTAGAAGGATATGGGCCAGGTGCAGGGAAATGGGGTGAGCATGGATGAACATTTTGGTCAACATGAACCAGTTTGGGCTATAGGGCCTGTCTCCATGCTGTAGGATTCTATGAAGCTATGATAGTTTATGTAGCTCTGTGGAGCCCCCATGTTGGTTGCGAGCAAGCTCCAGGTTCTGAATGAATTCTCATCGTCTCAAAGTGCAGTTGATGTGTGCCCCTGTATTGAACGTGATGTTGTTCACAAATCTGTCAGCAGCCATCCTCTGATACTGCTAACCATTCCCACCAGCTTCGGACCTCCATACAGAACACTAGCCTGTCTTCTCGATCACAAAGCTCATCTTTTTTTATATATAAAATGTGTTCCTTGGCTCAAGAAGACAGTGTCCTGGTCTTTTTTCAGAGTGGCAATAAAACAGGACTTGACTCCGGTCAGTCTGGTTTGGTACATAGATGAAAAGGATTTCTAGAGGCCTTCTGTTTATACATAAATAGAAGAGACTTCAGGCCAAATTGGTTATGCCTGTGAAGTGACCGAGAGAACGAAAGAGGAGTGGTCAGCTCTTTCAGCTGA
>NW_025154230.1:0-1424 GCF_004010195.1 Chiloscyllium plagiosum | reverse complement strand
GAGGCACTACCTCAGTAGTGCCTCGGGTTCCTCTACTGCGAGCTTTTATACTCACTGCTTTCCTTCCGGGCTGCCCCTCTGGTCCTCATCACTTCCCCCGCTGCTCCCTCTCCTTCTGTGAAAGGGAAAACACCGCTGTCCGCAACCGGTAAGTAATTTTTTTTAAAAACTGCCTTACCTTAGCAGCAGTGTTCCGGCTTCATCTTGCCTCCGCTGCTGCTCGCACTCAAAATGGTACCATGATCAAGCAGATGGTATTAGTTTAGAATAGCATCATGTCTGGCACACATTTAAATGTTGTTTATTGCCCAACCTCAACAACTTCGGGTTGCAGCTCATTCGTACGCGTACCATTCCCTGCGTAAAACAAGTTGCCCGTTAGGTTCCCTCTAATTCTTTCCCCTCTAACGTCAACTTGATGCCCGCTCGCCCTCGATTCAACAAGACTGGGAAAAACACTGAGTACATTCACCCAAAACATGCCTCTCATGGTCTCATGAATCACTACAATATACACCTCTGCCTCCTCCACTCTGAAGTAAAATGCCCTAACTTGTCTAACCTCCCCCTCTTGTTCAGACCATTGAGTCCAGTCAACATTTTTGTAAATTTCTTCTGCACTATTTATTATTATTTGCATTCTTTCCATATCAATGTGACCAAAACTGAACACAACTCTCCAAGTTCAGCTTCACCAAAGTCCAATACAACAGCAACATAACTTCTCAACTTCATCATTTCTATATTCAATGCCCTGATTGATAAAGGCTCATGTGCTAAAATCCTCCTTTACTGCCCTTTCTTCCGATGACACGACTTCAGTGAACCATGCACCTGAACGCCAAGGTCTCTCTGTTCCCCTGCACTCCTTTTGCCTAACCAATCACTATGAAACTCCTACCTTGATCACTGTTCAAATGCAAGTACTCACATTTATGTACATCAATTTGTCCATTCTTGGTCCACTTCCCTAGCTGTTCAAGTTTCTGCTCCAATGTCTATTAATCGTTGTAATACTCAACGATATCAACGATACGTTAATGTCAGCTGCAAACTTTCTAAACGCACCTTGCAAGTTCTCATCCCAAATAATTGATATTCATAACAAAAAATAATGGGCCCAGCATCGACTAGTGAGGCACTCCAGCAGCTACAATGTTGCAGTAAAATACACATCCTGCCAGGACTAACGTCTTCTTCACACCATCAAGTCAATTGTATATCCAATATGCCGGCAATACTTTTTTTTAAAAGATATTTTTTGGAAAGCCTGTTGGATTTTATGTCTTGGTGTGGACATAAGTTTTGAAATAGATCCAGTGGGGAATGGGGATATTGCTCATTTGAAGCTTCAGAAGGCTTTGGGCAAGTTTCTACAAGGGCGAAAGTACAAGTCAGAAGAGCTAATGGCCCCTTCAAGGTCC
>NW_025154229.1:0-1424 GCF_004010195.1 Chiloscyllium plagiosum | reverse complement strand
AAAGCCAGGTTTAGTGGCCCCATTCAAATTAAAAAAAAAATTGAGTCAGTTCAACTATCTGGTAAAGATACCAGATATGACATAAAAAGTTAGAGTATGTCATGTGAATGAATAATGCACCACCACATTTAAGACTCAGAAACAGAGTTGCGGCCAGATGAACAAATTGTGCAATTTTTCTGTATGATGTGGTGATCTTTAGCAAGTGATTGAAAGCTCACATGTTACAGTTGGCAGAGCATTTTGAATGATTACAAGAAGCAAACTTGGTAATAAACGAAAAGAAAACAGAATGCGCGAAGGCAGAGGTGACGTTCTTGGGACATTACATTGGACATGGAAGGTTGCCCCATGGAACACAAAGACGAAGGGTTTTGAGGAATTTCCATGACAATCCTCGAAGAAAGACGTGCATCGATGTTTGGAACTGAGTGGATTCTATCGGAAGTTTGTTGCAAACGTCAGCAGTGTATTGGCACCACTGATGGATTTACTAAAGAAGAACACAGAATTGTGGTGGACAGAACAATGCCAGAAGGCATTGAGAATTTTAAAGTAGGATTAATCACTGCACCAGTTTTAGCTGAACCAAATATTCTGAAACCCTTTGAAAATTGTGTTTGATGCTCGGGATATACTGTTCGAAGATGTATTGATACAGAAAGATGATGATGGAATTGAATGACCAATTGGCTACTTCTCGAAAAACTTCAATATCCACCAGAAAGAAAAATACAACATCTCCATTATTGAAAAAGAATGATTAAGTTTAACACTGGACTGACAACATTTTAATGTTTATATGATAAAGAAATTGTCGGAGATGGTTGTGGAGAACGACATACCTCTCGCATTTTTTGTAATGTTTAAAGACCAGAATATGAGACTATTTCATTTGAGTCTTATCTTACTGACATGAACCTTACAAAATGTAGATGCTGTGGGTCCTAAAATGTGGTAGCGGATGCGTTATCGCGGATTTAAAGAAAAAGGTTTCGATAAAATTTGACTTATTGCGGTGTTTTATATATATGTGTGCAGAATTAATATGTATGGTATAGCTGAGATTAATACGTTTGTAATTCATAATAATGGGATTAAGAATTAGAGGAAAAGAAATGAAGCCATTTTTTCATTCTGCCATTTCATGTTTTTTTTTAAAGTGGGGACATGTAATGAAGCCGAAAGCATGTCCGGTCATTTTAAGACAGAACGGGTTTTGCTGAATAGAAAGTACAGCCACAGATGCCAGCTAAAGGTCACACTCTTCCCCATGTAACAATTAGCTGGGAAATGGAAACCTGAGTTTTGGTTGCTGTTTTGACAACAATTCAAAGACAACCAAAGAGTTTAAATAACGCTCAGGATACCAGAAGCCAACAGTATGTGAGTATTATTGTTTGGACACCTGGAAAGCAATCAAA
>NW_025154228.1:0-1424 GCF_004010195.1 Chiloscyllium plagiosum | reverse complement strand
AGGAATAAGCTGAATAGGGATAGTCAACACGGCCTTGTGAAAGATAGGCCTGATTGAGTTCTTTCAGAAGGCAACAAAATAGGTGCATGAGGGGAAAGCCGTTAGTGTGGCGCATATGAATTTAAAAAAGTAATTTAATCAAGTGCCCCACCGTAGGCTATTGTGCAAAATACAGAGGCCTGTTGATTGGGAGTGACTTCGCGGTCTGGATCTGAAATTGGCTGACTGAAAGAAGACAGAGGGTGGAGGTTGATGGAAATTGTTCATCCTGGAGTTCACTTACTAGTGCTATACATGAAGGATCTGTTTTATGTCCACTGCTGCTTGTCATTTTATAAACGACCTGCATTACGGCCCAGAAGAATGGGTTGTTAAAACTACTAATGACTCTACCTTCCGTAGATTTGTGGATAGTGGAGAAAATGTTGTTGGTTTAAGAAGCTCTAAGGTCCGCTGCCTAGCTGCGCTGAGAGTTGCAAATGCATTTTAATGCGAAAAAGTGTCGGGTGTTTAAGTTTGGAAGGACCCAACAGCAATGCAGAGTTCTCAGCTTATGGTAGTGTGGATGAGCATAGACATCTCGGAGTCCATGTACATAGATCCGTGAAAGTTGACACACACGTTGATGCAGTTGTTTAGAAGGCATATGGATTGATAGCTTTTATTAGTAGAGGATTGAGTTTCAGAACCATGAGGTCGTGCTGCAGTGGTACAAAACCCCTTTGCAGCCGCACTGGGATTATTATGGTTATTTCTGGTCACTGCATTATTGGAAAGATGTAGAAGCTTGGGAACGGTTTCAGATGAGATTTCCAAGGATGCTGCCTGGTATGGAGGGAAGGTCTTACGAAGAAAGTCTGAGGGACTTGAGGCTGTTTTCGTTGGTGAACAGAATTGAGGGGAACTTGGTAGAGACTTATAAGATGACCAGAGGGTTGGATCGGGTGCACAGCGAGTGCTTTATTTTTCCTCATACGGTGTTGGCTAGCACGAGGGGGCATTGCTTTAAATTGAAGGTTGACAGATATAGGACAGATGCCCGAGATAGTTTCTTTACTCCGATAGTAGTAGGGGCGTGGAATGCACTGCCTGCAACAGTAGTGGACTCGCCAAATTTAAGGGCATTAAAATTGTCATTGCGTTTTCATATGGACGAAACTGGAATGGTGGAGTTTGATTGGGCTTCAGGTGGGTTTCACAAGTCGGCATAACATTGACGGACGGAAGGCCTGTACTGTTTCATGTTCAAAGTTCTACAGCACTAAAATTTAAAAAAAATATGGTGCTAGGTGAAGAAGATTGTCAGAAATGGAAGCAGAACTTTGATATCATGGGAAATGGGCCGAGAAATGGCAAATGATAGTTAATATAGATAAGTGTGTGATCTTGCATTTTGGAAAGTCAAATCAAGGTCTGTGTTTCAT
>NW_025154227.1:0-1424 GCF_004010195.1 Chiloscyllium plagiosum | reverse complement strand
ACCCATTGTCTGCACCCAGTATCCACAGCCACTATCTAGTCCCTCTGTTTGCACCCACCATCTACACCCACTGTCTACACCGCTGTCCGCACCCTCCATCTACACCTCCCATCTTTCTGCTGTTGTAAGATTGTATCCAATGATTCCATTGAGATTACTGCACCCAAAGCCTGAATTTTAGAACCAGCAATGATTGTCTTCTAACCCTGACCTACAAAGTCTGTGTTCCATGTAATGGAAAATTAACAAAGTTAACATTTACTCTGAAATCCATTTACTCTGAAATCTGAAAGACAGTGCTTGACTAAAATTAAAACTTTCTGACACTTTACTGAAGTCTGCAGTCGAGGGACAGCTTGTCTCGGCGCAACTTTGTAAACATTCAACAAGAGAAAGATATAAGAACAGTATGTCCACAACAAGGGAATGAGAAGAATAACAACTCAAATCTTCACAGTCTTTGTCCTTGAGAGTGTGATAAGAAACAGTATAAGTTGAATATCTGAATTACGCTCATGGCCCTTGCACAAGGCATTTTTGTCAAGTGCATGTGGTCCCCTGCAATGCAGAAGTTAAAAAAAAATATAATAAAGCTCTTTTTGGTTGCTCTTGCTAATAGTTGAGTTGAGTCAATTTAATTTCCACGACATCCCACAATGGGTTGATTAATATTAATTACTGAATGCCATTTGATTTCTGTGATGGCAGGACTGACGTATAAGGAGAGGATTGTGTTCACTGGAGTTGATGAGGATTGTGTTCACTGGAGTTTAGAAGAATGAAGGAAGGGAATCTTAGAGAAAGCTGTAAAATTGGAACCGGACGATACAAGTTAGTTGGAGGAAGGATGTTCCCAATGGTGGGGAAGTCCAGAACCAGGCTCATAGTTTAAGATTAAGGGGAAAACTCTATAGGACAGAGATGAAGAAAAATGTTTTCACCCAGAGCGTGGTGAGCCTGTGGAATTCTGTCACAGAAAGTGGTTGAGGCCAAAAACATTGTGTTTTCAAGAAGGAGGTAGAGCTAGCTCTTGTGGTTAAAGAATTAAGGGATGTGGGGTAGGGAGGGATTACAGTCTTGTACTTGATGATCAGCCACAATCATACTGAATGGCAGAGCAGGCTGGAGGGGCCAAATGGCCTACTCCTGCTCCTATCCTCTATGTTTCTATGTAGCATATAATAGATTGCCAGGTGGAGGTCATCCTGTCAGATGGGTAAGTATCCATTCACAGATTCCCCCCACATCACTCCCCTTCCATTTTAATTGGGTCCACTCCCTCTTTTCCTATGTCTTTGTTATCTGACCAGTGACTACACCTCCCCTTCATCACCCCGGCCGGAAGCTGTCCTTAAAACCCACCGTTTGTTTTAATTTGCTAACTGGGTGATGAGTCGGTGGGGCTTTCAAAAACAGGAAGAGCT
>NW_025154226.1:0-1424 GCF_004010195.1 Chiloscyllium plagiosum | reverse complement strand
ACAGGAACATTAGGGACATGGGAACATTAGGGATACAGCAACATTAGGGACACAGGAGCATTAGGTACATGGGAACATTAGGGACACAGGAACATTAGGGACACAGGAGCATTAGGTACATGGGAACATTAGGTACACGGAACATTAGGGACATGGGAGCATTAGGGACATGGGAACATTAGCGACACAGAAACATTAGGGACACAGGAACATTAGGGACATGGGAACATGAGGGACACAGGAACATTAGGTACACGGGAACATTAGGGACACAGGAACATTAGGGGCACAGGAACATTAGGGACATGGGAACATTAGGGACATGGGAACATTAGGGACACGGGAACATTAGGGACATGGGAGCATTAGGGACATGGGAACATTAGCGACACAGAAACATTAGGGACACAGGATCTTTAGGGACATGGGAACATGAGGGACACAGGAACATTAGGTACACGGGAACATTAGGGACACAGGAACATTAGGGGCACAGGAACATTAGGGACATGGGAACATTAGGGACATGGGAACATTAGGGACACGGGAACATTAGGGACATGGGAGCATTAGGGACATGGGAGCATTAGGGATACGGGAACATTAGGGACTGCATACAGGAGCATTAGGGACATGGGAACATTAGGGACCCAGAAACATTAGGGACACAGGAACATTAGGGACACGGGAACATTAGGGACACGGGAACATTAGGGACATGGGAACATTAGGGACACGGGAACATTAGGGACATGGGAACATTAGGGACACGTGAACATTAGGGACACGGGAACATTAGGGACACGGGAACATTAGGGACACAGGAGCATTAGGGACACGTGAACATTAGGGAGACAGGAACATTAGGGACACGGGAACATTAGGGACATGGGAACATTAGGGACACGGGAGTATTAGGGACATGGGATCATTAGGGACATGGGAACATTAGGGACACGGGAACATTAGGGACATGGGAGAATTCGGGACACAGGAACATTAGGGACATGGGAACATTAGGGACATGGGAACATTAGAGACACGGGAACATTAGGGACTGCATACAGGAGCATTAGGGACATGGGAACATTAGGGACACGGGAACATTAGGGACACGGGAACATTAGGGACACAGGAACATTAGGGACATGGGAACATTAGGGACACGTGAACATTAGGGACACGGGAACATTAGGGACATGGGAGCATTAGGGACAGCGGAACATTAGGGACATGGGAACATTAGGGACACAGAAACATTAGGGACACAGGAACATAAGGGACACAGGAGCATTAGGGACATGGGAACATTAGGGACACGGGAACATTAGGGACATGGGAGCATTAGGGACACAGGAACATTAGGGACACGTGAACATTAGGGACACAAAAACATTAGGGACACGTGAACATTAGGGACAGGT
>NW_025154225.1:0-1424 GCF_004010195.1 Chiloscyllium plagiosum | reverse complement strand
AGGCATTGGTCACGTGAACCAAGTAGCAGTAGCGGGCTGGTGCATTCTGAACATTCGATCGCAGTCATATTCAAAACATTTAACATAATCTTGAGCCAAATCATATTCGTAGAAAATAATTAAAAAAAGCGAAAGAACCGCCGATGTTGAAAATCAACCAAAAATAGAGGTCGCTGGAAAAGTTCAGGAAGTCTGGCAGCATCTGTGGATGGATGGACCCAGTGGAGCTGAAACGTAAAGTGTGATTCATCTGCACAAATGCTTCCAGCTCTGCTGAGGTTTTACAGCAATTTCTGTTTATGTTTGATATTGGCAGATGTTGCAGCACGAAATGAGAACGGTGCTTTCTGGAGGCAAACAGACAGCACGGACCTCGTAGTGTGAAATGAAACCGCAATAATGAATGAATCAAAAGTGTGATGCTGGAAAAGCACAGCAGGTCAGGCAGCATCCAAGGAGCAGGAGAATGGACGTTTCAGGCGTAAGCCCTTCATCAGGAATGATGCTTGTGAGTCGGCGTGAGGCACACTGTTGACGCCAGGCGCCAAATAGCAGACAACTCTTCCTACTGCCCCAATCACAGCCTCACCTCCCATCATCTCCCAGACAATCGCAATCTCATCACCTCTGGGGAATCTCCCATCCACAGTCTCCAACCTCATTTTACATGAACCCCACACTCCCCATTTCTACCTCGTTCCTTAGTTCTGTTGTCTCAGACTGCGCATGTCCGACCCGACACATCTCTTCCTATCTCAACGCCTTCCTGTCTCCCCAGTCCAGGAAATCCCCACCTACGTTCGTGACACCACCTATGCACTTCATCTCTTCCAAGACTTTTGTTTCCCAGGCCCACGATGCGTCATCTTAACCTTGGACGTCCAGTCCCTGTACACATCCATCTGCCATGATGCAAGTCTCCATGCCCTCTGTTTCTTCATCTCACCCCATCCCAACTAGTACCCTTCCACCGACACGCTGCTCCACCTGGCTGAACGGGTCCTCAACCTCAGCAACTTCTCCTTCCAATCCTCCCACTTCCTCCAAACCAAAGGGGTAGTTGTGGGCACCCGCATGTGACCTCGCTATGCCTGCTTCTTTGTCAGATATGTGGAATTGCCCGTCTTTCGCAGTTACACTGGCACCTCTTTCCACCGGTTCCTCCACTACTTTGATGAATGCATTGGCGCCAATGCATCATCCCACGAGGAGGTTGAACAGTTCACCAACGTTCCCAACACTTTTCAGCCCGATCTCAAATTCACCTGGATCATGTTGGCAAATTCCCTCCCCTCCCCGGGCCTGTCCATCAACATCTCAAGGGAATGACTAATTACAGATATATACGGCAAGCCCACCGACTCCCACAGCTATCAATACTACACCTCCTACCACCCCACTTCGTGTAAAAACGCCATCCCTTA
>NW_025154224.1:0-1424 GCF_004010195.1 Chiloscyllium plagiosum | reverse complement strand
TACTTGTTCTCAGTCATGTACTTGCTCTCAGTCTTGTACTTCCTCTCCATCATGTACTTGCTCTCAGTCATGCACTTTCTCTCAGTCATGTACTTCCTCTCCGTCATGTACTTGCTCTCAGTCATGTACTTCCTCTCAGTCATGTACTTCCTCTCAGTCATGTACTTCCTCTCCGTCATATACTTGCTCTCAGTCATGTACTTGCTCTCAGTCATGTACTTCCTCTCCGTCATGTACTTGTTCTCAGTCATGTACTTGCTCTCAGTCATGTACTTCCTCTCAGTCATGAACTTGCTCTCAGTCATGTACTTGCTCTCCATCATGTACTTCATCTCCGTCATGTACTTCCTCTCAGTCATGTACTTCCTCACAGTCATGTACTTCTCCTCCGTCATGTACTTCCTCTCAGTCATGTACTTCATCTCAGTCATGTACTTCCTCTCCATCATGTACTTCCTCTCCGTCATGTACTTCTTCTCCGTCATGTACTTCCTCTCAGTCATGTACTTCCTCTCCGTCATGTACTTGCTCTCCATCATGTACTTGCTCTCCATCATGTACTTGCTTTCCATCATGTACTTCCTCTCAGTCATGTACTTCCTCTCCATCATGTACTTGCTCTCCATCATGTATTTCCTGTCAGTCATGTACTTCCTCTCAGTCATGTACTTGTTCTCAGTCATGTACTTCCTCTCCATCATGTACTTCCTCTCCATCATGTACTTGCTGTCCATCATGTACTTCATCTCCGTCATGTACTTCCTCTCAGTCATGTACTTCTTCTCCATCATGTACTTGCTCTCCGTCATGTACTTCCTCTCCGTTATGTACTTGCTCTCAGTCATGTACTTGTTCTCAGTCATGTACTTGCTCTCCATCATGTACTTCCTCTCAGTCATGTACTTGCTCTCAGTCATGTACTTGCTCTCCATCATGTACTTCCTCTTAGTCATGTACTTGCTCTCCATCATGTACTTCCTCTCAGTCATGTACTTCCTCTTAGTCATGTACTTGTTCTCAGTCATGTACTTCCTCTCCGTTATGTACTTGCTCTCAGTCATGTACTTGCTCTCCATCATGTACTTGCTCTCCGTCATGTACTTGTTCTCCGTCATGTACTTCCTCTCAGTCATGTACTTCCTCTCCATCATGTACTTCCTCTCAGTCATGTCCTTCCTCTCAGTCATGTACTTGCTCTCCATCATGTACTTCCTCTCAGTCATGTCCTTCCTCTCAGTCATGTACTTGCTCTCCGTCATGTTGAAATGCAGCTCAAGGGGAGAGTAAGCAGAATAATCACAGGGAAGAACAAGTTGCTTTCAGGAGGTGGGAAGAAGACCTTGCAGTAAATATTTCTTCTTCCTCCACCTAACCCAGGAATATACAAACATGTCGGTAATCTAATTGGGAACACAAGTAGGCCA
>NW_025154223.1:0-1424 GCF_004010195.1 Chiloscyllium plagiosum | reverse complement strand
CATTGACAACCTGGTTATGTGTTCTCATCCTGGTCCTTGGCACATTGGCATTTTCAACTCTTAAAATTCTTTAGAGGAAGCGAAGGTGGATTTAATAACAGGAAATGAGGAAATACCTGAGGTATTTTGTGTCAGTTATCACATGGAAGACACAAATAATATGCCAATAATTGATGACGACGCTACGGCAGATGAGGGCCTAGAAACAATCATTATGATTAAAGAGGCAATATTGGCCAAGCTAATGGGGCTAAAGGTAGACAAGTCTCCTGGCCCTGATGGAATGCACCCCACGGGATGAAAAGTGATGATGAGGGAAATAGCAGATGCACTCAGTAATTTACCAAAATTTGGTTGATTCTGGGGGAGTCCTATCAGATGTGACGCCACTGTTTAAGAAAATGGTAGATAAAAGGCAGATAACAATAGGCACTTTGGCTTAACTTCTGCAGCGGGGTTTTGAATCTATAATCAAGGAAGAAATAGCGAGATACCTGGATAGAAATTGCCCCATTGAGCAGACACAGAATGGATCTATGAAAGGCAGGTCATGTTGAACTAATTTACTGGAATTCTTTGAGGACATTACAAGCACGGTGGACAATGGCGAACCAGTGGATATGGTGTATCTGGATTTCCAGAAGGCATTCAACAAGGCGTCAAACAAAAGGCTGCTGCATAAGTTAAAGATGTATGGCATTATCGGTAATGTATTAACATGAAGAAATTTGGTAACTAACAGGTAGCAAAGAGTCGGTAAAAATGGGTGTTTTTTTTGGCTGGTGATCAGTGGCTAGTGGTATGCCTCAGGGATCAATGTTGGGATTGCAATTGTTTACAAATTACATCAATGATTTAGAGTTGGGAACAAGTGTAATGTGTCAAAGTTCGCAGACTAAACCAGAATAAGTGGTAGAGCAAAGATGCAGAAGATACAAAGGTGTAGAGGGATATAGATAGATTAATTGAGTGGGCATGGATCTGACAGATGGAGTACAATGTTGGTAAATGTGAGATTATCCACTTGATAGGAATAACAGCAAAATGGATTGTTATTTAAATGGTGAACATTGCAGCATGCTGCTGTGCAGAGGGACCTGGGTGTCCATGTGCATGAATCACAAAAAGTTAGTTTGCAGGGCCTCAGCTAATTAAGAAGAAATTGGAATATTGTCCTTCATTGCGAGAGGGATAGAGTTTAAAAATAGGGGGATTAGGCTGCAGCTGTAAACCGTTTTGGTGAGGCCACACCTGGAGTACTGTGTATTGTTTTGCTCTCCTTCCTTGAGAAGGGATTTGCTGGCACTGGAGGGGGTTCATGAGGTTAATTCTGGAATTGAGAAGGTTGCTTTATGAGGAGCGATTGCATAGATTGGGACTCTAATCATTGGAATTTTGAAGAATGAGTGGATCTTGTAGAAAAG
>NW_025154222.1:0-1424 GCF_004010195.1 Chiloscyllium plagiosum | reverse complement strand
GTTATTTCTCATCTGTTTGATTGCTTGTTGCAGCTCTTTCATTGATGGTGACTCAGCTACAAATTTTACCACAGGGCCCTAGGAGATATACTGGAGGGTATCAGCTAATCCTATGGATTCATTAAGTTGTTCACAATGTTCTTTTCAGTATTAACAGATAATATTGTCATCCTTGAGAAGATAAGCACTGTCTTGTGAAAGAATGGGATTTTGTCCATTGGATCTCGGTCTCGATGTGGTTCTGTTGACTTCAAAACTTCGCAGATATTATGACCACCAACATATTTTCGATCCTCAAGTATTCTTTTCCAATCTGTGTTTGGGCATCCGCTGTTGTTAAATTGTTGCCTTTTACAGTTGTAACCTTCAGTTGTTCTGCCCTGCAATAAAGGCTGATCATTTTTGTTATTAGAGGTCATATATTTTAGAGCCATGTTCATCAAGCCAGTTATGAGTTATCCCATGTCACAAGATGTTGTGTAACTTGAAAGGGTTCAGAAAAGAATTACAAGGATGTTGCCAGGGTTGGAGAGCTTGAGCTATAGGGAGAGGATGAACAGGCTGGGGCTGTTTTCCCGGAGTGTTGGAGGCTGAGGGGTGTCCTTATAGAGGTTTATAAAATCATGAGGCGCATGGATAGGGTAAATAGACAAGGTCTTTTCCCTGGGGTGGGGGAGTCCAGAACTAGAGGGCATAGGTTTAGGATGAGAGGGGAAAGATATAAAAGAGACCTAAGGGGCAACCTTTTCACACAGAGGGTGGTACGGGTATGGAATGAGCTGCCAGAGGAAGTGGTGGAGGCTAGTAAAATTGGAACATTTAAAAGGTATCTGGATGGGTATATGAATAGGAAGGGTTTGGAGGAATATGGGCCAGGTGCTGGCAGGTGGGACTAGATTGGGTTGGGATGTCTGGTCGGCATGGACAGGTTGGACCAAAGGGTCTGTTTCCGTGCTGTACATCTCTATGACTAGGTTGACACCCGGTCTCTCTCTCTCTCTCTCTCTCTCTCCATACCTCCCTCCCTCCCTCCAATGTCTCAAGGATTTCCACTTCGGAAGCAGGACAGCATCAAACATCTCGTGCACCTTGGTCACCAAAAGCTGATGCTTATTAACTCCCTCT
The DNA here is from genome assembly GCF_004010195.1 of Chiloscyllium plagiosum. Classification (NCBI taxonomy): domain Eukaryota; kingdom Metazoa; phylum Chordata; class Chondrichthyes; order Orectolobiformes; family Hemiscylliidae; genus Chiloscyllium; species Chiloscyllium plagiosum. The sequence continues at coordinate 299 of NW_025154222.1, read as the reverse complement.
AAGGCACATCCCATCACATGATCAATGACTTTCTGATTGGCCTAGGCTAGCCGGGATTTATCGCTAATTCATAGATTCATGTAGTGAATGGTTTACAGGATGTATGATCAAGCTCGAATTGGCTTCTAAGGGTGATGGACATACCACTCTCTCCTGACTGGTTCCTTCAGTTGTCAGTTATCATTGGGTCATCCTCTTCATTATTTTCATTTTACTAACAAATATTTTTTACTTCTTTATAAAAAGGAAAAAGGAAGCATAAGCAGTCAGGACTCAATAATTGATACCTTGATCTCATG
>NW_025154221.1:0-1424 GCF_004010195.1 Chiloscyllium plagiosum | reverse complement strand
TTACATTGGGTAGATGGGAACGCAAAACATAGATTTTTTTTTTAGATTTTTTTTTAGATTAGATTACAGTGTGGAAACAGGCCCTTCGGCCCTACAAGTCCACACCGACCCGCCGAAGCGAAACCCACCCATACCCCTACATTTACCCCTTACCTAACACTACGGGCAATTTAGTATGGCCAATTCACCTGACCCTGCACATCTTTGGACTGTGGGAGGAAACCGGAGCACCCGGAGGAAACCCACGCAGACATGGGGAGAACGTGCAAACTCCACACAGTCAGTCGCCTGAGGCGGGAATTGAACCCGGGTCTCTGGCGCTGTGAGGCAGCAGTGCTAACCACTGTGCCACCGTGCCGCCCCTTATCAGCCATAAACTTATGAAAGAGTGGAATAGATTCAAACGAGCAAATGAATTTGTTAAATGCACTCATGAAAGTTTCCTCAAGCAGTATACAGAGGATCCTACTCAGGAAGGGATGAAACTCGACCTACTCATGGGAAATAGGGCAGGACAGGTGATGGAGGTGATAGTGGGGGAGCACTTTGGGACCAGTCCTATTAATTTTAAAGTAGTTATGGAGAGGAACTGGTCCACAGGTTCAAGTTCTAAATTGGAGAAAGGTGAATTTTGATGGAATTAGACAGGAGCTTGCAGGGGTTGATTGGAGTAGTTTGTTTGCAGGTAAAGGGACCTCCTGCAAGTGGGAGGCCTTTAAAAGTGAGCTCGCTGGCGTTCAAGGTCTATATGTTCCTATGAAGGTGAAAGGCAAGGTTGACAGGAATAGGGAACCCTGAATGACAAGAGATATTGAGGCTTTGACCAGAAAACGAATGAGATATGGCTGAGGTACCGGCAGCTGGGACCAAGAGAATCCCTGGATGTATACAGGGGATGCAGGGTTTTACTGAAGAAGAAATCAGGAAACAAAAAGGAGGCATGGGATGGCCTTGGCTGAGAAGGTTAGATTGCATCCAAAGAGGTTCTTTAAGTAAAAACGAGTAAGAATAACTAGCAAAAGAATAGTTATTTCTTATTTTCTAAAGGCAAGTGTAAGTCATTGTGTTCCAGAGGCAATTCAATTGGACAAATTGGTAGGCTTGAAGCAACACGCACTTTATTCTTACACTGCAGTTAAAATAGTGATTTTAAAATAGCGACAATCCAAGATAGAGGTGAAACAGGACACCTGAGATCGAGCTTGTCCACTCCGCTCATTTAGAGTCATCGGGTCATTGGGTCATAGAGATGTACAGCACAGAAACAGACCCTTCGGTCCAACTCATCCAGATATCGCAACCCAATCTAGCCCCACCTGCCAGCACTCGGCCCATCTTCCTCCAAATCCTTCCTATTCATATACGCATTCAGATGCCTTTTCAAATGTTGTAATTGTACCAGCCTCCACCACATCCTCTGGCAG
>NW_025154220.1:0-1424 GCF_004010195.1 Chiloscyllium plagiosum | reverse complement strand
TGCTAACCACTGTGCCACCGTGCCGCCCAACATGTGTTTCGTCTGCAAGACACTACACAGAAAATCAGGAGTGACATCTGGAAGAGGTAATAGATGTGTATAGTCTGCAAGACATTACACTGACAATCAGGAGTGACATCTGGAAGTAGAAATAGATGTGTATAGTCTGCAAGGCATTACATGGACAATCAGGAGTGACATCTGGAAGAGGTAATAGATGTGTATAGTCTGCAAGACATTACACAGACAATCAGGAGTGACATCTTGAAGAAGAAATAGATGTGTATAGTCTGGAAGACATTACACAGACAATCAGCAGTGATATCTGAAAGAGGTAATAGATGTATATAGTCTGCAAGACATTACACAGATAATCAGGAGTGACATCTGGAAGAGGTTATAGATGTGTATAGTCTGCAAGACATTGCACATACAATAAAGAGTGACATCTCGAAGAGGTAATAGATGTGTATAGTCTGCAAGATATTACACAGATAATGATGAGTGATTTCTGGAAGAGGTAATAGATGTGTATAGTCTGCACGACATTACACAGTCAATCAGGAGTGACATCTCGAAGAGGTAATAGATGTGTATAGTCTGCAAGATATTACAAAGATAATCTGGAGTGACATCTGGAGGAGGTAATAGATGTGTATAGTCTGCAAGACATTACACAGAGAATCAGGAGTCACATCTGGAAGAGATAATAGATGTGTATGGTCTGCAAGACATTACACAGACAATAATGAGTGACATCTGGAAGCGGTAATAGATGTGTATAGTCTGCAAGGTATTACACAGATAATCAGGAGTAACATCTGGAAAAGGTAATAGATGTGGATACTCTGCAAGACATTACATATTCAATCAGGAATTACATCTGGAAGAGGTAATAGATATGTATAGTCTATAAGACATGACACAGTCAATCAGGAGTGACATCTGAAAGAGGTAATAGATGTGTATAGTCTGCAAGACATTACACAGACAATCAGGAGTGATATTTGGAAGATGTAACAGATGTGTATAGTCTGCAAGACCTTACACAGACAATCAGGAGTCACATCTGGAAGAGGTAGTAGATGTGTATAATCTGCAAGACATTACACAGAGAATCAGGAGTGACATCTGGAAGAGATAATAGATGTGTATGGTCTGCAAGACATTACACTGATAATCAGGAGTGACATCTGGAAGAGGTAATAGATGTGTATAGTCTGCAAGATATTACAAAGATAATCAGGAGTGACATCTCGAAGAGGTAATAGATGTGTACAGTCTGCAAGATATTACAAAGATAATCAGGAGTCACATCTGGAAGAGATAATAGATGTGTATGGTCTGCAAGACATTACACAGACAATAATGAGTGACATCTGGAAGAGATATTCGATGTGTATAGTCTGCAAGACATTACACAG
>NW_025154219.1:0-1424 GCF_004010195.1 Chiloscyllium plagiosum | reverse complement strand
TTGTGTATTTAGGGAAGAGATAGAATCCCCACAGCGCGGGAACAGGCCATTCGGCCCAACAGATCCACACCAACCCTCCAAAGAGCGTCCTACCCATACCCATCCTCAACCCTAACCCCGCCCTCCTCGTGGCTAATGCACCATCCTGCACATCCCTGGATAATGTGGACTATTTAACACAGGCCAATCCACCCTAACCCACAGCCCTGAACACTCTGGACAATTTACTGTGCCAATCCACCGAAACCAGCACATCCCTGGACACAATTGGCAAGCCAGCTAAGCTGCACATCTTTGGACTGTGGGAGGAAACTGGAGCACCTGGCGGAAACCCACTCAGACACGGGGAGAATGTGCAAACTCCACACAGACAGTCGCCCGAGGGTGGGATTGAACCCGGGTCCCTGCCGTTGTGAGGCAGCTGTGCTAACCACTGAGCCACCGTGCTGCCCCTAGATCTCCACTGTCTTTCTCTCCACTCCATGTCACCTTCTCCTGCTATTACTGAAGGCATCTCACTTACATAACAATGTAGGAACACAAGAAGTGGGAACGGGACTGACCAATTGAACCCCTTGATTTAATATGACCAAGGCTGGACTCATCTTGGCTTCAACTGCACTTTCCTGCCCACTCTCCATATCCCTTCAACCCATCCCTCATTAAACATCTGTCGATCTCCTCCTTAACGTGAATCAATGTCCTGGCATCCACCACACTCTGGGCTAATGAATTCACAGCACTTTGATGGAAGCACTTTCCCCTCATTACTTTTTTAAATTGGATACCTCTTAGTATCAATTTTATTTCACTCTCTCATGGGATGTGGGCATTGCTGGCTGGGCCCAGCATTCACTGCCCGTCCCACACCCTCTGCGACTCCCTTGTTAGGTCCACAACCCCAACACCAACCCACCCTCCACACCCAGCACCCTCCCTTGCCACCGCACAAAGTGCAAAATCTGCGCCGACACCTCCCCCTCACTTCTGTCCAAAGGCCCAAAGGATCCTTCCACATTCAGCAGAGATTTGCCTGCACTTCCACACACACATCATCTGTTGTGTCCGTTGCTCCCGAAGCGGTCTCCTCTACATTGGGGAGACAGAACGCCAATTTGCGGAACGTTTCAGGGAATATCTCTGGGACACCTGCACCAAACAACCCCACCGCCCTGTGGTCGACCACTTCAACTCCCCCTCCCACTCCCGCAAGGACTTGCAAGTCCTGGGCCTCCTCCACCAGCAAATTCTGGCCACCCGACGCCTGGAGGCAGAATGCCTCACCTTCTGCCTTTGGACCCTCCAACCACACGGAATCAATGTCGATTTCACCAGTTTCCATATTTCCCTCCAATTCCAGATCCAACTTTCCAACTCGGCACCTCCATCTTGAACTGTCATAGAGTCATAGAGATGTACAGCAT
>NW_025154218.1:0-1424 GCF_004010195.1 Chiloscyllium plagiosum | reverse complement strand
TCGTGCGTTCAATGAATCGAACGTTATTTACTTATTCACCTAATCCAAGTTCAAAACGAATCAAAATGCCCACATTCATCTAAAGAAACCAACTGCACGTTTTAGTTCAATGACTAGAACATATGCCATTGAATCATTGTCTCGAAGTTAAAGCATTCATTCAAGGAAACAAACTGTACGTGGTATTCAATAAGTTGAGCTTATTTGAAGAATACAATGTCTCCAGCTGAACATATTCATTCAATGAAGCAAACTGCATTCATTCATTGAATCAAACTTCAATCGTCCATTCAATGAATTCAATATGGATTCCATGAAACAAACTGAGCTCATACATTTATTGAATGCACTCTTCTATTTTCTGAAACAAAGTTCAATCATTCATTCATTCAATCAAACAAATTGCATGTTTTAATTCAACGAGTTAATGTGTTAATTCATCTTATCCCCTGAATACAATGTCTCGACGTCAATGCATACACATTCCCGACACGAACTGCATTAAATCATTGCATCAAAAGTTATTCATTCATTTCATGAAACAAACTTAACACAGTCATTTAATAAGTCCAACTGCGTTCACTAATTCATTGAATCAAACTGCACTCATTCATTCAATGAAACAAACAGCACATGTTAATTAAATTGGTAGAGCAAATCTCATGAATGCAACGTGTCGATCTTAACACATTAATTCAACTAAACAAACTGCAAACTTTCATTCACTGAATCAGACCTCAATAGTACATTGATTGAATCAATGTCAATCGTACATTCGATGAATCGAGCGTTATTTATTGATTCAATGAAACAAAGTAATATCATATATTTAATGAATCAAACTCCACTCATTCCTTCAATGAAATAAACTGCACTTTGGAATTCAAAGACGAGAGAATATCTCATTACTTCAGTGTCTCGAACTGAAAGCATTCATTCAATGAAACAAACAGCACATGTTAATTAAATTGGTAGAGCTCATCTCATGAATGCAACGTCTCGACCTTAACACATTAATTCAACTAAACAAACTGCATTCATTCATTCACTGAATAAAACGTCAATCGTACATTCATTGAATCAAACGTCAATCGTACATTGAACGAATCTAGCGTTATTTATTGATTCAATGAAACAAAGTTATATCATATATCTAATGAATCAAACTCCACTCATTCCTTCAATGAAATAAACTGCACTTTGGAATTCAAAGACGAGAGAATATCTCATTAATTCAGTGTCTCGAACTGAAAGCATTCATTCAATGAAACAAACAGCACACGTTCATTAAATTGGTAGAGCTCTTCTAATGAATGCAATGTTCGAGCATAACACATTAGTTCAATGAAGCAAACTGCATTCATTCATTCATTGAATCAAACGTCAATCACACATTCATTGAATCAAAGGTTATTCATTGATTT
>NW_025154217.1:0-1424 GCF_004010195.1 Chiloscyllium plagiosum | reverse complement strand
TCTACACTGTTCCCCCATCAAACACTCCCAGGGTCAGGGACAGGGCGGGGTTAGATACAGAGTAAACCTCCCTCTACACTGTCCCCCCATCAAACACTCCCAGGGACAGGGACAGCATGGGCTTAGATATAGAGTAAAGCTCCCTCTACACTGTCCCCTATCAAACACTCCCAGGACAGGGACAGCACGGAGTTAGATACAGAGTAAAGCTCCCTCTACACTGTCCCCCATCAAACACTCCCAGGACAGGGACAGCATGGATTAGATGCAGAGTAAAACTTCCTCTACACTGTCCCTCCCAATCCCAGGGACAGCGCGGGGTCAGGGATAGGGATAAAGCTGCCTCTACACTGTCCCTCCCAATCCCAGTGACAGCGCGGGGCGAGGGAGGGGGGTAAAGCTCCCTCTACACTGTCCCTCCCAATCCCAGGGTCAGCGCGGGGTCAGGGAGTGGGGTAAAGCTCCCTCTACACTGTCCCTCCCAATACCAGGGACTGCACGGGGTCAGGTACGGGGATAAAGCTCCCTCTACACTGTCCCTCCCAATCCCAGGGACAGCGCGATGTCAGGGAGTGGGGTAAAGCTCCCTCTACACTGTCCCTCCCAATCTCAGGGACAGCGCGGGGTCAGGGAGTGGGGTAAAGCTCCCTCTACACTGTCCCTCCCAAACCCAGGGACAGCGCTGGGTCAGGGAGTGGGGTAAAGCTCCCTCTACACTGTCCCTCCCAATCCCAGGGACAGCGCGAGGTCAGGGAGTGGGGTAAAGCTCCCTCTACACTGTCCCTCCCAATCCCAGAGACAGCGCTACCAGGGACTGCACGGGGTCAGGGAGTGGGGTAAAGCTCCCTCTACACTGTCCCTCCCAAACCCAGGGACAGCGCGGGGTCAGGGAGGGGCGGGGTAAAGCCCCCCCGAACCCTCTACAGTCTGCCGTCGAGCTGACGGACCCAGTCGAGGGTGAGGGCGCGGCTACGCCCCCAGGAGTAGAGGGGGGCGTATCCAAAATGGCGGCCGGCCTTGTCAGTGGAGACGGTGAAGGCGGTGGTGACCAGCCGGAGGGTCCAGCGGTTGAGCAGAGGCCGGAGGCAGACCAAGGGCCGGAGGATCCAGCTGAAGGCCTCACTGAGGAGGGCGAGGAGGTAGAGCAGGAAAAAGGGCAGCGGGGGGGCACTCTGGCCCAGCATGCGGAACCCGCAGCTCCCCAGGAACTCCATGTCGAACTCCTCGTAGCTCAGGCGTGGAGAATCGTCATAGCAGAAGTAGGCCTCGCCTCCCACCAGGCCGGGCCTCTCCTGTAGGCCTCGAGCAGCCAACACGTGCATCCAGGCCACGTTCCCTGCGGCGGGGCGGGGGAGGGGCGGAAATAGAGACAGACACCGACTTTAGGCCCGACGTCAATCAGAGAGGCCGAACCCCCCCCCCCC
>NW_025154216.1:0-1424 GCF_004010195.1 Chiloscyllium plagiosum | reverse complement strand
AAATGCTGCCGAGGACAGTCCTGACCAGTCCAGACTCCATCTTCAAATGACTGACCTCCTGCCCTCTCTCTCCCCCCGCAACACTCTCCCTGGAGTTCTGCACAGGGGTGAACCCCAAACCCTCCATCCCCAGATTATCGCTCCAACATTGCCCTGTACAGGGCAGAGGCTCGGGCTGCTCCACAGGGGGGGTGGGTGGGGCGTGCTCAGGGGTTCGGACGGTAGGTAGGGATCGACAGAAGTGCAGGGTTCGGGGAGTGGGATTGGGGCCGGGCGCGGACAAGGTTGGGGGTGGCAATGGGGCTGCTGGGTGGGATCGGACGGGGTTGAAGTTGGGTGGAAGTCGGGGCTGGGGTTGGGCAGGCAGGTTCCCACGTACAATGTGCTTTTACTGAGTCTCCTGAATGGGGAACAGACTTCACAGAAAACTCCGCACTCCAGAGGAAATCACTTTACCGAATAATCAATTATCCGAATGAAATAGCGCCTGCCCATCTCGTTCAGATAACTGAGGTTCCTCTGTTCCTATATTCAGTAGCTACTGTAATTAAGACGACAAGCTGGAAAGACGAACAAAGACCAAAAATACTATGTACTCCCAATCTTCCATCTGTTACCAATGGTTTCTTTATTCAAGCTAAACCCTCAATCCATGTGTTATTTGCTCACTCTTCCATCATTCTGATGTCCAGTGTATAAATGGGACTCACACACTTGTGCAACCCCTCACTTATGATGGCAAAACCCATTCGGTAGAAGTAGCACATCGCTGGGTGAAGTGCACTGACAAACGTCAAGGATTCAACGTTAACGCTGTTTCGCTGTTAGAATGGTGCGTTGAAAGAACTTCCGGTACCCACGACATGGGGAAAGTGAAGCCAGCACTGTGTAAAAAGGTTATCAAAGACACTGGTCATACTCCTGCTCTTCATCCACTAATACACGTGGACAACCAAACGTTTGATAGCACCCGCTGTTTACAAGATTCAGCTCTCGCCCTGAGTGGACTCATCATTCACTCACAGAAGTGCGCCTTTGGAACTCCTTTTAGCCTTCATTGGTGATGTGTAAACAAAGGCTACCCATATTTACCCAATGACAGGTACGAATGTTGTGCCCCCGTAAAAAATTTACCACTTTTTAACCCTCCACCATGAAGTACCTGAGGTAGATGATGAATAGAAAGCCTCCCAACATGTGAAGCAGTATGGAACAAAAAGGAGAGGAAAAACAAATGGGACTTAGACAACTTCTTCCATCAACAAACCTGGTGACCCAAGTTGCTGGAAGGACTTATTCCTGGCTGGGATGTTGAGATGGCCCGAGATCAGAGAAGTGACCTTGCATACGACATCGAAAAACTTGCCAACTCAACTGCCCACGCTTTGAAACTGGTGAACAAAGAGTTACAGGAGACCCGGATG
>NW_025154215.1:0-1424 GCF_004010195.1 Chiloscyllium plagiosum | reverse complement strand
CACAGGACATGCACGAGACAAGGTCAACATGAAGAAGATATCCATTATTTGAACTTAGAGAGTCCATTCATCAATCTAACATGACTTTCCTAATAGTTCATATGCCTAAATTAACTATCCCCATGTTATTGTGCAGTCGGCATGTGAACCCTGTACTGAACGTCAGATTGCTCACAATCCCCAACAGCAGCCACAATACCTTCCATCTGAAACAGGTAGCTTTTCCCAACGGCTTCCGCCCTACATAGAGAACACCAGGCTATCTTCTCGGAGATTGAAGATGCCTTCTTGAGATTTCCCTGCTCACCACTAGAAAACCACATTAAAGTCCCACATGTGTATCATAAGCAACAGAGCCAAGAGGAACAACGTGGAACAGTCTGTCTGTGCAGCCTCTGCCCCACTTGTTCTTCATGTTAGAGCATCAATTAGGAGACACATAAGACTGCCGATGCTGGAGATCAGAGTAGAGCATCAATTGCTGGAAAAGCACAGCGGGTCAGGCAGCATCTGAGGACCAGGAGAATCAATGCTTTGGGCATAAGACATTCATCAGGAATCAGCAAAAATTTCCTCATTCTGCCCCCAACTAAGTGCATTGAGGTGGGAATGGCCTCCTGCTGTTCCTGTGTAAGTGACTCAAGGGAGTGATTGGCTTCAAACTCGTCCGATTTAACAGGGCCAAGGGCCTGACTGGTTACCTCTCGTTCCTGTTTGACAGCTCATTGTACTGACTAGTGTTACAATGCTGCAGCTTTAAGAGGTTATTTTGTCCTGGCTTCTTTTAAGAGAGAGATTGAACGATCGTTACCAAGCTGGCTAGTTAAGACCACTTGAGTAACAGCTAGGGAGGCCTTGTATTTATTTTAATGTAGCCGGAATGGGTGTGGCCAGCTCTCACAGATTAGGATCTCTAGGTTTTGGTTTCTCAGTAACTTCAGAAACTATTGGGGTCTCCACAGAGTTGGAAGCTTCAGTGAATGTTTCCTGGTTGCTACCCTCTCTGAAATTTCTCTTGCTACTGTTTTTAATTCCTGGATTGGAGAAATATTTGTGACAATCTGTGTCTAAATATTTCTTTTTGCCAGGGGCTGTGTTTTTGGGATTTTCCTATATTGGAACAGTTCAATAGTAATAGTTTCTAGATCTATTATTCTGTTAACTTGTCCAATGGAATTATGTTATTCTAAATTCCTCTTTCTTTGGTTTCATTTTCTCTTCGTGTTTAAATAAATGGTGTTTTGCTTCACACCGAGTAGTTTGACCAGTCACATTGCATCTGGAACAGACACTTTACATTTCCTTTAAAATAAAAAAACATTAGAATCTATGCTACCAGATTCAAATATTTTCGTGGGGCTCTGGTGTGGTCCATCACATTAGACTCCTTTTTATCCTGAGTAATAGGCTGGAGGCACTGAATG
>NW_025154214.1:0-1424 GCF_004010195.1 Chiloscyllium plagiosum | reverse complement strand
TCACATATACTTGCAAAGTCTCTCACACACACTCTAACACACACTTCTGTCACACACACACACTTTTTCTCACACGCGCAATTTGTATTTCTCTCACGCAGGCTCATATTGTCTTTTTCCCTCTCTCACACACACACTCTCTCTCGCGCACACAGTCTCTCTCTCTGTCTCCCTCTCCCCTCCCCCCGTCTCTCAGGCACACACTCACACAGCGTGTGGACACAAAATCTTCCTCTCACATGCAGACAATCTCTCGCATGCACATGCAGTCTCTCACATGCATGCACTCTCTTTCTCGGACACACACACACTCTCGTGCTCTCACACTCTTTCTCACATGTGCACACGCTTTCTCTTGCGCACACACACATTCTCTCGTGCACATGTGCACACTTTTCCACACGCAGACACTCTTTCTCTCACACATTCCCGCTCTTTCACGTGCACACTCACTCTCGTTCACTTGTACACACACTGTCTGACATGTTTACACAAACACTCGCATGCACTCACTCTTTCACATACACACACTTCCTCTCTTTCACACTCACACTCTCTTTCTCTCACTCTCACACACACTCATGCATGTGCACATCATATCTCACATACACTAACTCTCTTTCTCACTCGCATGCGCACATTTTCTCTCATGCGCACACACTATCTCATGCATGCACTCTCTCTCGCACACAGGCAATCTTTCTCTCTCGCACACACACGCATTCTCTCTCACACACACACAATCTCTCTCTCTCTCTCTCTCTCTCTCCCCACCCCAACCCACCAGCCCCGTATCTCAGGCACAAACTCACACAGAAAATGTGGACATAGATTCTTCCTCTCACATGCAGACACTCTCTCGCATGCACACACTCTTTCACTTGCATGCGCTCTCTTTCTCTCTCGGACACACACACACTCATGCTCTCACACTCTTTCTCACATGTGCACACACTTTCCATTGCGTGCACATACACACACACAATTCTCTTGTGCACACTCTTCCACACGCAGACAAACTTTCTTTCCTTGCCCTCTCTCTCACGTGCGCACTCACTCTCGTTCACTTGTATACATACGTTCTAACACGCACGCACACACTCAAATGCACTCACTCTTTCACATACACACACACTTCCTCTCTCTCACTCTCAAACTCACTTTCTCTCACTCACACACACTCTCATGCACATCATATCTCACACACGCTCACTCTCTTTCACACTCGCACATTTTCTCTCTATCATGCACGCACACTATCTCATGCATGCACTCTGTCTTTTGCACACAAATATTCTCTCTCCCTCTCACACATTCATTCTCTCTCTCACACACGCATTCTCTCTCACACACAGGTATTCTCTCTCTCGCACACACGCATTCTCTCTCTCACACAGAGGCATTCTATCTCGCACAAATGCATT
>NW_025154213.1:0-1424 GCF_004010195.1 Chiloscyllium plagiosum | reverse complement strand
TCCACACTGTAAGTAATCTAATCTAATCTTTTGTGTGGCCCATTATCATGTGTCTTTTAGGTATTACCTCTATCTGCCCTGTTAGTTATATCCACACACAACTATTAATAGACCTGTCAAATGCAATTCCTATATCATATGATTAGGAAGTGCCAACATAATCATATGATGATTTTCTAAGTGCATTGTTATCATTTCCTTAAATAGTGGACTTTTCCCGATGGCTAACAGGTTTGTAGTTCCCTTTTTATTCTCCCTTTTTTCTTAAATAATGTTATGTTTGCTGACTTCCAAACCATAGGGGCATTTCCAGAAACCTTTTAAAATCCCAGAATGTCACCATTTGAGGGGATTTGTCAGTCTTTAGTCCCATTAATTTCTCCACTCTATCCAGAATTAGCTATAGTTTGCTTGGGATCATTGTCACTTTTGAAGAGAGATGCAAATGGTTAGAGCATCTGTCCCATTGTTACTACCTGCCATGGCTATTTCGGAAGAATCAGACAATTATCCACTTTTTTTGGCAGTGTCAAAATAAAATCTCCTGTCCTGGAGTGGGACTTACAACTCTTACTGTATGGAAAGAGATCCTTCGGTCCAACTGATAGATGTCAACCAGATATCCTTAATAAATCTAGTTCTATTTCCCAGCACTTGGCCCATATCCCTATATATGCTTACTATTCATATCGTCCAGATGCCTTTTAAAGGCTGGATTTGGAGATGCCGGTGTTGGACTGGGGTGTACAAAGTTAAAAATCACAACACAGGTTATAGTCCAACAGGTTTAATTGGAAGCACACAAGCTTTCGGAGCGACGCTCCTTCATCGGGTGGCAGTGGAGGGCTCAATCCTAACAGAATTTATAGTAAAAATTTACAGTGTGATGTAACTGAAATTTTACATTGAAAAATTGATTGTCTGTTAAGTCTTTTTTCTGTTAGAATATCATGATAGTTTCATTTCTGTCATGTGTAAATCACAAAACCTTTTTTTAAAAAGTTGCATTCTCAGGTTAGCTGCTAACAATGGTGATAGCTCGACAACATATTGTGTAGCTATCAACATTGTTAACAGCTAACCTGAGAATGCAACTTTTTTAAAAAAGGTTTTGTGATTTACACATGAAAGAAGTGAAACTATCATGGTATTCAAACAGATGAAAAACTCAACAGACAATCAATTTTTCAATGTAAAATTTCAGTTACATCACACTGTAAATTTTTACTATAACTTCTGTGTTAGGATTGAGCTCTCCACTACCACCTGATGAAGGAGCGTCGCTCCAAAAGCTACTGTGCTTTGGATTAAACCTGTTGGACTATAACCTGGTGTTGTGATTTTTAACCTTTTAAAGGTTGCAATTGTACCAGTCTCCACCACTTTGTCATAGAGATGTACAGCATGGAAACAGACCCTTCGGT
>NW_025154212.1:0-1424 GCF_004010195.1 Chiloscyllium plagiosum | reverse complement strand
TGTCTCTCTCTGGGAGATATCTGTACACTAACTCGTGTCTCTCAGTCCCTCTCTCTTTCTCAGTTAGATATCTGTACACTGACTAGTGTCTCTCTGTCCCTCTCTCTGTCAGGGAGATATCTGTACACTGACTGGTGTCTCTCAGTCCCCTCTCTCCCTCAGGAAAATATCTGTACACTGACTCGTGTCTCTCAGTCCCTCTGTCTTTCTCAGGTAGATATCTGTACACTGACGGTGTCTCTCCTCAGGGAGATATCTGTACATTGACTGGTGTCTCTCAGTCCCCTCTCTTTCAGGTAGATATCTGTACACTGACTGGTGTCTCTCAGTCCTCTCTCTCTCACAGGAAGATACCTGTACACTGACTGGTGTCTCTCAGTCCCGCCTCTCTCTCAGGGAGATATCTGTACACTGACTGGTGTCTCTCAGTCCCCTCTCTATCTCTCAGGGAGATTTCTGCAAACTGACTGGTGTCTCTCAGTCCCCTCTCTCTCTCAGGGAGATATCGGTCCACTGACTGGTGACTCTCAGTCTCCTCTCTCTCAGGGAGATATCTGTACACTGACTGGTGTCTCTCAGTCCCCTCTCTCTCTCTCAGGGAGATATCTGTACAGTGACTGGTGTCTCTCAGTCCCCTCTCCCTCTCAGGGAATTATCTGTTCACTGACTGGTGTCTCTCAGTCATTCTCTCCCTCAGGGAGATATCTGTACACTGTCTCTCAGTCCCTCTCTCCCTCAGGGCGATATGTGTACACTAACTGGTGACTCTCAGTCCCTCTCTCTCAGGGAGATATCTGTACACTGACTGGTGTCTCTCAGTCCCCTCTCTCTCTCTCTCAGGGAGATATCTGTACACTGACCGGTGTCTCTCAGTCCCCCCCACCCCCCCCTCTCTCTCAGGGAGATATCTGTGCACTGACCGGTGTCTCTCAGTCCCCCCAACCCCCCACTCTCTCTCAGGAACCTTTCTGTACACTGACTTGTTTCTCTCAGTCCCCTCTGTATTTTGGGGAGATATCTGCACACTGACTGGTGTGTCTCAGTCCCCTCTCTCTCTCCCAGTGATATATCTGTACACTGACTGGTGTCTCTCAGTCCCCTCTCTCTCTCTCAGGGAGATATCTCTACACTGACTGGTGTCTCTCTGTACCCTCTCTCTTCTCACTGGGAGATATCTCTACATTGACTGGTATCTCTCAGTCCACTCTCTCTCTATCTCAGGGAGATTTCTGTACACTGACTGGTATCTCACAGTCCACTCTCTCTCAGGGAGATATCTGTACACTGACTGGTGTCTCTCAGTCCCTTCTCCCTCTCAGGGAATTATCTGTTCACTGACTGGTGTCTCCCAGTCATTCTCTCCCTCAGGGAGATATCTGTACACTGTCTCACAGTCCCTCTCTCCCTCAGGGCGATATCTGTAC
>NW_025154211.1:0-1424 GCF_004010195.1 Chiloscyllium plagiosum | reverse complement strand
AGGAAACTGGAGCAGCCGGCGTAAACCCAGGTAGACACGGGGAGAATATGCGAACACCACTCAGATAATCGCTGGAATCGAATCCATGTACTTGGTGCTGTGAGGCATCAGTACCAACCAATTCACAACCCTCACTAACACTCTGAAATCCTGCAGCCTGCAATCCTCAATATCTCTGTCTCTGCAATCCCTACAATGTTTGCTGGCTCTGCGAACAGATCAAGCTCCTTCATTCTACCCTATCTCAATAAATCCTGCAGCATCAACGAACATTTCTATTAGTATAATGCTTAGCCTCTTGTTTCCTCCCTATCTCCATAACTCCTGCAGATCTAACTATCACCTCTGTCTGTGTAACCTCTTGGTCTTATTTCCTCCATTTTTTTCTGTTACTCCTTCAGGACAGATAACCCTGTGCCTCTCCCTAAAATTTCATCCCGATCTCTAACCGCCATGAGTGATCTAAATCAAACTAACTCTGCAACATCCTCCAGGATCTACAACACTTCTTTTCTCTGTAAGCCTCTCCACTGTCTGCAATTCTCTTGATCTCCGTTACAGATTCTTGCCAAGTGTTACTCACGTCTCAGTACCGACCTTGTGAGAATACAACAGACAATTTGATGCAGTAATAATTTGCCTCCTCTTCTAATTTCTAACGTGTTCACGTTCAATACTCTCCACCGCTTCTCATCAATATATCCCCACTTTGGGTGTCAGTCTGGTGAATGTCTTCAATGGACTGTCTTCAATGCAAGAACTTTTTCTCTCCAGATAGAGGAACAAACCGCTTTATAGTTTTCTCATTGTGGGCAGCGGGGAGCCCTCTATAGCTGCTGCAATTTTTCCATATTTTAATTCTCCATTGCCTTTGAATTCAATGCCAACGTTCAATTCGTTCGTCTGTATGACCTGCTGACATTGTATGATACTTTTCAGAGATGTATGAACAAGGATTCCCAAGTTACTCCTGGGTGCAGCTTTCTTCACACTATCTGAAAACAAACATAGGAAAAGTGCTGGAATGTATGGTAAAAGATATGCCAGAAATGACAACTGCACATTGAGAAACGAATGGAATAAGCACAGTCCATAAGACAATCACGGTGGAATGGAGCAGCACTGTGGCTCAGCGTTTAACATTGCTGCCCCACAGCGCAAAGGATCCGGGTTGGATTTCATCCTCAGGCCATGGTCACCGTGGAGTTTTCACTTTCTACCCATGTCTGTTTTGGTTTCCGACGTTTTCCTGCCACAATCAAAAGATGTGCAAATCAAATGATTTGGTCATGTTAAAATGCACGTTAATTATTCAGCAATGAGGTGTATAGTCAGGGCTAAATGTAGAGTAATAGGTTCTGGGAATGTCTCTGGGCGGGATTCTCTTCGGCAGGTCGCTGCAGACCTGTTGGGCCGCAGGGCCT
>NW_025154210.1:0-1424 GCF_004010195.1 Chiloscyllium plagiosum | reverse complement strand
AAGTTTCTTATACTTACAGTTTTTGATGTTTGAGATGGAATTGAAATACTGTTTGTTGAGAGTATGGATTCTCCTGAGGACAATCCCAATCAAGGACCTGGTGGTCAGTGAGATCAACTTGGTTCCAATCACTACAGATGTGGGGACTGGAGGTCAGCAAGTTGATCCTGAAACATTTCTTTGGAGTTGTGGTTCTGAAACAACTAATAAAAATAAAGAACCAAACCATAACTTGGGGATTGTTACAAAATCCAGAAACTCAGCCCATGTTCTGGGGATCCGGGTTTGAACCCTGGCATGGCAGATGGTAGAATTTGAATTCAATTAAAAAAATGAGGGAACGAGGCCTTTTCTCATTGGAGTGAAGAAGGACGAGAGGTGACTTGATAGAGGTGTACAGGATGATGAGGGGCATAGATAGAGTGGATAGCCAGAGATTGTTTCTCAGGTTGGAAATGGCTATCATGTGGAGACATAATTTTCAGGTAATTGGAAGAAGGTTTAGTTGAGATGTCAGAGGTAGGTTCCTTCCACAGAGAGTGGTGGGTGCTTGGAATACACCAGTGGTGGTAGTAGAGTCAGATACATGAGGGACATTTAAGCAAGTCTTGGATAGGTACATGGATGTTAGTAAAATGAAAGGTATGCATGTCAGTTTGATCTTAGAGTAGAATAAAAAGCTGACACATCATTGAGGGCCGAATGGCTTGTGCTGTGCTGTGCTGTGCTGTGCTGTGCTGTTCCATGTAACTCTACATGCTTTTCTTAACACTTTTGAGAAGAGAAAATCTCAGTCTTTGTCTCAATCATTTGGACTCTCATTACAATCGGTTTGGATCATGATTTTGAGAGTTCAGTAATCTGTGTCCAAAGTACTTTGGGTGTGTGGATAGTACTCAGTCAACTTTTGTTGTTTAATCCCCAAATTACTGATGTTACCGTGACAACGTTTTGTCATGAAGTCTGATCCTTGATTAAATTGTGCTTTGGGATTGGTGGACCCTAACAATTAAAAGCTCTGCGAGTGTTTGTCACTACCACTGCAATTCTGATTGTTTGAAAGAGAATAGTTTCTAAAAATCCAGTTGTCATATCCAGAATGATAAGAAAATATTCACTTCCAGCCTTTGATTTTGGTAATGGTCCTATAAAACCCACCAGTACATGACCGAATGGTTCCTTATAAACTGGTGTAGGAATCAGAGTGCTTGTTTAATCACGTATTGAGTTTTACCTCCAACTTGACATAATGACACATTTTACAAAATTATAGTGTCACTATCTGATGTACAACTAACCATCCTTCAGATACAGCCTCCACTTCCTCACTGGTTCCCCATTCTGAAGATAATAACACACTGGAGCTCCTTCAGCCTCTGCTTCAGTATGAGTTGGCTGCACTGTTTAATTCAGGATCTGTTTTC
>NW_025154209.1:0-1424 GCF_004010195.1 Chiloscyllium plagiosum | reverse complement strand
TTTAGCAGATTAAAGAAACTAACCTGACTTGTTCATAAAACTGACCCTGACCCAGTCTGAGACCGATATCATCGGCCATATCACCGACCTGGTTCCATTTAACATTTGTTGCGAGTAGTGAGGAGTGGGACTAGAAAAGGAAACAGTGACCCAAAAAGCCAGTGAACTATAGCCCAATGAGCCTGATGTCAGTGGTGGGTACGTTGTTGGAGGGGATTCTGAGGGACATGATTTACATACATTTGGGAAGGCAAGGGTTGATTGGAGTAGACAACGTGGCTTTCTGCATGGGAAATCATGTCTCATTAATTTGGTTGATTTTTTTGAAAAGGTGACAAAGAAGATTGATGAAGGCAATTTGGTAGACGTTGTCCATATGGACCTCAGCAAGGTGTTCATTTAAAGAACAAAGACCAAAGAAAATTTACAGCCCAGGAACAGGCCCTTCACCCTCCAAGCCTGAACCGATCCAACCGTACTCTCTAAATCTGTCGGTCAATTCCTAAGCATCTGTATCCCTCTGCTCCCCACCTACTCATGCATCTGTCCAAACGCATCTTAAATGAATCTACCGTACCTGCCTCCACCACATCTGCTGGAAAAGCGTTCCAAACGCCCACCACCTTCTACGTGAAGTACTTACCGCGTGTATCCCCCTTAAACCTTCCATCTCTCACTTTGAAAGCACGACCTCTCGTTATTGAATCCTTCACCCTGGGAAAAAGCTTGTCTCTAACCACCCTGTCTATACCTTCATGATTTTGCAAACCTCAACCAGGACCCCCCAATCTCCTTTTTTCAAGGGAAAATAAACCTAACCTACTCAGCCTCTCTTCATAGCTAGTATTTCATTCCGATTGGTAGACAGATTATTAAGTTTTAGTCACGTGGAATACAGAGGAAGCTAGTCACATTTGTCCTGAAGGAAGAGGGATATTTTTTAGACTTGAGGCTTGTGAGCAGCAGTGTGCTGTAAGAATCAGTACTGAGTTCACTGTATTTCATCATTTATGTAAAGGATTTAGATGTGAATATTGGGGCCATAGTTAGTAAATTCACAGATGACATCAGAAAGGTGGTGTAGTAGATTATCTCAGAGTACAACGAGATCACACTTAGATGGGACAAAGGGACAAGGAGTGACAGATGAAGTTTAATTTAGATAAATACGAGGTTTTGTATTGTGTGAAGGCAAATCAGGGCAGAAATTATACACTTAATGATAAGGTCCTGAGGCGTGTTGTGAAACAACTGGACCGAGCGATGCAGGTATTTTGTTCCATGAAAGTGGAGTCGCAGGTAGAGAGAGTGGGACAGAACACATTCGGCACATTTGCCTTAATCAGTCAGAGCATTGAGTATAGGAGTTGTGGTGGAATGTTGTATCTGTTCAGGATGTTGGTGAGGCCACTTTAACAATACTG